>NC_068986.1:86311536-86313732 GCF_001194135.2 Octopus bimaculoides | reverse complement strand
TATATATATATATATATATATATATATATATATATGTGTGTGTGTGTGTGTGTGTGTATACATATGCATGTATGTATGCATGTATGTATGTACGTATGTATGTATATATGTATGTATATTTTCTGACAACACAGAATTTCTAGACCGAAAATATAGATAAGTAAAAACTAATTTGCATGCCATGGTGAGTGGAAGGGCCTTTTTTTAAAGTGAAATTATAACTCTAATTCGAGAAATGTCATTAGTGTCAGTAAAAATTCTATTTTCAAAAAGTGCAAAATACAGGAAGTGGGAAATTTCAATCTACAAATTTCAGATAAAGATAGATTTGGACACTGACTGTAACCATTGACTGCCTTGATAATGTTGGCTACGATTTTAACTTATTGAGCCTTATCAGCAATCCACGGGCTCTTTATGGTTCATAACAACTGTGAAGGACTAATAAAATGCCTTTTCGTATGGAGAACAAATTAAAATAATGACATCATAAAAGTGTTCATGTATTCTGCATTAATTACTATTATTATATGCAACGCATATCGAGTAAATATTGATCTCAAATTTTGGCACAAGGCCAGCAATCTGAGGGAGCAAGTAAGTCGATTACATTGACCCTAGTGCTCAACTGGTACTTATTTTATCGACCACGAAAGGATGAAAGGCAAATTTCGACCTCGTCGCAATTTGAACTCAGAACGTGAAGACGGACGAATACTGCTAAGCATTTTGCCTTGCGTGTTAACGATTCTGCCAGCTCACCACTTTATCCTGTGTCGCAGGGTGAAACATTTTAGATGCTAAAAAATTACTGTTCAGTTTTGTAATAGCCATCAAAATTACTTTACACAAGCAGCTTGTTTTTGACCAATTCCTCCTAACTGTATCCTACCTAGTTACAAATCCGCACTTAAACTGGCTATGAATGATCAATCAATCCTACATGTTTATTTTGTTTTTTTATATATTTAGAACTATGAAAATTATGGAGAAGGAAGCGGTCATCACCACGGATATTTTACACTGCTTCTTACGTCCGTTTAAAAATGTTGCCATTTCTTTTCTTTGTTCTCGTTATTATTTGTTAGGTTTCGCAATCGCAAAGACGGCGACAATCATAGACATAAATAAAACAAATCGAGTATTTGGGTTTCTTACTTAAACAAAATATGCAAGAAATTGAAGTATATAAGTTATTATATAATGAAAGATGATAATGCAGCTTTATTTACACAGGAAGAAGTTATCTAGAACCAATAGTGTAACATTAGCATCAAAAATCGCCCAGAATACGAGGGAAAATTGTCGTCCACAACTGTTGCTCTACCTACAAGGTTTTGGAGAGAGCGGTTCCCTCTGCTCATCCTTTTTTCGGAACTCGCACCTACTTTTCAACAAATTAACCCAATGGTAAGAGTTTTCTCTGCATTTTTATTTTCATTTTTAGTTGAAGCTTCAAAATCTGGATGAGGATTCTTTCAAACATAGAAGTCCGTGTCCGCAGAAATTTCAACCTCGATCATTTGTTTCTAATATGGACAGAAAACCTAGAGGAAGCGGACGAGTCAATTATATCAACCCCAGTATTTAATAAATACTTTTTCATATCGGTTATAATAATTGCTTTTAAAATAGGCGCGAGGTCAACAAAGGTAATTTAGCCCGTTAAACAAACCGTGAAATTACACTCATAATATATTTGTTCGACTTAGAAAAGGCAAAACGCAAACAAGACTTCACCGACATTTGAACCGTGATTATAAAGTTTTTTCTTCTCTCGTGTTGAAAGACAGTAACTAATACAAAGAATAACTACGGTATTATACTTAATATTAGTATCAACTTTTGGCACTAGGCCATCAATTTCGGGAGTAGTGTGTAAGTCGATTAAATCGACGCAAGCGCTCAGCTGGTACTTATTCCAGTGCGATCTCGACAGGATGATCTCGAAAGGATGAAAGGCGAAGACAACCTTGGAAGGATTTGATCTCACAACGTAGAGACGGACGAAATGCCGCTAAGCCTATTGTCCGGCGTATTAACGGGTTGATAAAATAAGTTGGGGCCTTGAGTCTGTGTAATTGACTTATCTCCGGCCCCGAAATTACTGGCCTTGTGCCAAAAATATGGAACCAAATTGACTATTTATTTTCTTCGTCTATTGATACACAAACACATGTGTGTGTGTGTGTGTGT
>NC_068986.1:86306108-86308304 GCF_001194135.2 Octopus bimaculoides | reverse complement strand
TATATATATATATATATATATATATATATATATATATTCTGAGTTTTAGAATATAAAAATTATCATGATATAAACTGTTTATAAACAGCAGCGTTCATATTTCCTTTTGGGAAGAATTAATGTAAATATGGCAAACTTGACACAGCAGTTGAATAGGCCATTTTTTTCTGGTGAGAAAATAAAAGAGAATATATCAAATATTGCATTTCTAACTTATTTGTGACTTCATATTTTCCTGACTCACCATGCTATCCTCTTACATGGCTTAAAACCCACCAACAAAGCAATATATTTTTGCTTGTATACATATAGGCATAAACACAGACATAGATGTAGATTTACAGATATACATAGGACACATATGCATATCTATCTATATATATATATGTATATATGTATATATGCGTGTGTGTTTGTGTGCGTGTATGTGTGTCTGTATGCATGTGCGCGCCTGTGTTCGTGTGTATAAACATATGTTGAATTTGAAATGTAAATTACACCTTTTTAAATAAACATACATTTTAACGTCATCGTGCTGCGTAAATACAGTCGTTATAGTGTACATTTTTCTTTCTGTTCCGCGGGATCCATGTGACTAATTTCTAATCTCTTTGGTCCTTCATGAGAAAAGACAATCATCCATTGTGGCAGCGAAATATTACGTAAATTTCTGACAGAAAAAAATATGTATTCGTTCCCTGATGATTTTCAGCGAAGACTAGAAACAAGTCAATTCTTTCATCGACACAAAAAGACTGATATCTATAGTGTAATCACTTTCATTTTGACTGAAGTCTTAGAAGCAACACAAAATGACTAAATTCTATAGTTCAATCACTTTCATTTTGATCGCGAAGACGCGTACATATAATGAAACAGCTACACCTTATATCTGTTTGTGTGTGACATCCTGTTTGTCGCCCACAACTGCTTGGCAACCAGTGTGGCTTGGTTTATATTCCCACAACCCACCGGCTCAGGATCACTACCAGACTTAAGAAAATTAGCACTAAGGTCGATTTGTTCGACCAAAATCTTCAAACCAGTGCCCAAGCATGGCAGCTGTCCAATAATTCAAAAATAAAAAAATAAAAAAAAATAAAAATAAATAAATAAATAAAAGGTATGAAATTACTGTGTGTCATATATATATCATATGTCCCATGTTTCTCCTCTCATCACTTATATACCGTTATGATTCCGCAACTATTCGCGAATATATTACCCAGTGCTACCGTATATCAACACGTTGAACAATCAGAACTTTGGAATATTTCCCATTTCAAAAACGATTCAACAATTAATAAATTTGATAAAGTCTCTCGCCTGTATGTATTAGTGTGCGTTTATTTTTCACGTTTGTATATAAAATCGCGGAGGCCCAATGACCCAGTGGTTAGGGCAGCGGACTCGCAGTCATAGGATCGCGGTTTCGATTCCCAGATCGGGCGTTGTGAGTGTTTATTGAGCGAAAACACCTAAAGCTCCACGAGACTCCGGCAGGGTATGGTAGCGAACCCTGCTGTGCTCTTTCACCGCAACTTTCTCTCACTCTTACTTCATGTTTCTGTTGTGCCTGTAATTCAAAGGGTCAGCCTTGTCACACTCTGTGTCACGCTGAATATACCCGAGAACTACGTTAAGGGTACACGTGTCTGTGGAGTGCTCAGCCACTTGCACGTTAATTTCACGAGCAGGCTGTTTCGTTGATCGGATCAACTGAAACCCTCGACGTCGTAAGCGACGGAGTGCCAACAACAACAATACAATCCTTTAGAAATACGTTTTATGCCTTAAGGAAACTATATATAATTAACATAGATATTTGTATGAGATGTTTTATTCTTACCATATCTATTGGTTCGTAAGAAGGCAGAAGATATTCGTTCATAACATAAGCCAGTAATTCAAGATAATTTATTTATTAGGGATGACAATAAGCAAATCCCGCAGTATGTGTGAATAAGAACGTCGATATGTGCATTTCACTACAAACACACACACACACACCACTCTGAAAGTCATGACACATATATGTTAACAAGCATACATACAAATACACATATATTCATACATACATTTGTGTGAGTGTGTATGTACGTACGCACACATATGTATGTGTATGTGTGTGTGTGTCTTTGTGTAAATGATATCTAGCTATCTATCTATCTATCTATCTATCTATCTATCTATATA
>NC_068986.1:86303261-86303840 GCF_001194135.2 Octopus bimaculoides | reverse complement strand
GAGAGAGACAGACAGACAGACAGACAGAGACAGAGAGAGAGACAGACAGAGACAGAGACAGAGGCAGATAGACAGACAGATAGATAGATACATAGATTAACTGCATAAAATAAGTGAACAAATTTCACTGCGAAATCGAAACAGTCTTGCCGATGTCGAACCGTCATGCTACAAGGCAATTTTTACAACAATCAATAGGTTATTGTTGCATGTTTTTCCAAGACGATAAATGAAGACGAAATTTCCAATTAATTCCATATACCACGTCTTTTCGACAAGTCTGTTTTTGTTTCCCAAAACATCTTTTGTTTATATCCAGTATATACACGACATGTTCCTTTTGTGAGCAATCCTTTAATCTTTTAATGAATCTCTGTTTATTCAAACCATGTCGCTTTGTATGTCCATCATTCTGGCACCTAATATACTGCAATGATTTGTGTTTTTCTACATACAGAATTGGCTATCCCGAATTAATGAATATATATACATATAGACATATATAAAAAAAATTTACACATATCAAATTCTCTCTCTCTCTCTCTCTCTCTCTCTCTCTCTCTCTCTCTCTTGGTATAT
>NC_068986.1:86301187-86302333 GCF_001194135.2 Octopus bimaculoides | reverse complement strand
ATATATATATATATATATATATATATATATATACATATATATATATATACACACACACATATACATATACACATACATTCACACACATACAAACACAGACACACATATATATATATGAAAATACACCTATCTACATATCTATATCTACATATCTACATATCTATATATATACCTATGTCTACGTATCAAATACTACTAAATCTATATTATCTTTCAGTTCACTTCATAGAATTCGTCTGTGCACACACACACACACACAAGTACACACTCACATAGTCATGCTCACATATACACATACACAGAGACATCCGCAACAGGTTGGAAGCATCTTTACCCCAATGCAGACCAACCGTACAAAATATATTAAGTATATTCTGGTGCTTTTTTTGTATTTGATTACCTCGTTTTCAATTTCTGCGATGTTAGCATATGTACATAGGCTCAGACAGAGAGCCATACACACACACGTGTGTGTGTCCGTACGTGTATGTGTGTGAGTATGTGTGTGTGTGTGTGTGTGTGTCTGTGTGTACATGCCCATGTAGGTACATATATCATACATTTATTGTATGACTCAAATATTTAGACATGAAATTAATTAAGATGAGCCATCCATTCTTAATATCACACACACACACACACACACACACACACACACACACGCACGCATACATGCCAACATACATACACAGCCATACACAGACACGCATCTGCCCACAATCAGACACCTATTTAACAGACATATACTTCACCCACGCACGCATCTTGTGTGAGATTGTGTATGTGTGTGTATGTGTGTGCACTTGTGTGAGTAAATGTGCTTATGTGTATCTGCGCACATAAAAAAAAAAGCATCGAGCCAGACAAAGAGGGATAGCAGGCAAGAAAGAGAGACATTTTGTTAACTGCTAGACTGGTTTCTGTGTGTCTGAGCATGTGAGATGTCACATGACTTCGATCAGTAAGTTAGTTGTGATTAGAAACAGCCGAAGGCTATGTTCCAAAGATACTTATCTTTAATGTTCATGTGCAAACTCACACATATGCACATACATTGAATTACAGTCACACAAGCTCAAACACACGCACACACATACACACACACAGACACACACATACACACATACACAGACACAGATATATATA
>NC_068986.1:86299881-86300924 GCF_001194135.2 Octopus bimaculoides | reverse complement strand
ATATATATATATATACAAATAGCATTTTTTATCATTATTCTGTCAACATCTTTTGGATTTAACTGATAATTACATAGCAATAACGGAAATAAATAGATTGTACAGATATTGGTCGGTGCCCAACCGTATTGGGTGCAATGTAAACACTAAAGTGATATCTTTACACAGAAAACATGGCAGCTATCAAACATAATACTCTATTGCACACACTGCATTTCGACACCAGCGCAACACACTACAATACTGCATAAAGCAACATAACTTACGTGTACCATTATTAATACATCTATTGCAGATCGTGTGCATATAACAGAAAGGAATAATTCAGGTATGGACTAACTATTTGTAGAATCTATACTACTATATGTATAAGGCCTGAAATTTGGGGGATGTGGGTACGTCATACATTGACCCTATTGTGTGACTGGTACTTCTTTCATCGATCCTAGTGTATGAAAGCCAAAGCCGACTGCGGTGAGATTTAAACAGATAAAATGCCGTTAGGCATTTTGCCCGGTACGCTAAGGACTTTGCCAGCTCACTCTTAAATGTATATATACTTATATATATATACATATACATACATATATATACATACATATATATACACACATAAATATATATATAAACACATATATACATATATATATTATAATCAAGATAAGCAACAAGGATATCCAGAGGTAATGCAGTACAATCGTTTCATGCAGTTCCATTTAATTGAACAATGCAATCATTACATTAATTTAAAATGCAGAGCAATCCTCAGCTGCACAAATACATATAATTTAATTGAATTAGAACAAATGGACACATTAGTATAATTATACCAAAAATCACCCAAAAAGTAAGGACATAGACAAAAGTACATGCTGCCTCCACTTCAGCATAGAAGTTACTAAATTATCAAGAAGACTCTGCCTGTCACCGATTTTATTTATTTTTATGGGGTCAGTTTTAATTTATAAACTAGTTTATCAAATCCTTATTCATCTGAATCTAAATTTTTGCATATATATATATTACATATATATATATATATA
>NC_068986.1:86295721-86297052 GCF_001194135.2 Octopus bimaculoides | reverse complement strand
TATATATATATATATATATATATATGTGTGTGTGTGTGTGTGTGTGTGTGTATATAGTTTAAATTAAAAAAGAAAAGGCAAACAATTTGGCAAGACTTGTCAAGGTAATTTAATTCAATAATATAATAAAATGTTTAGTTAGTCTCTGACAGCTATTTCTATGATCCTAGAAACCTTTTTTTATAATATAAACAAAATTAAATGTCGTTGTCAAGTCTTGCCAAACTGTTTGCCCTTTCTTTTCTGCCAAATCCTATACTTACTGACTCAAGGGGAAGCCACTTCCAGTTGCTTTGTATATGGCAGTGACAAAATCACACTGTCGACTGAAGTTGAAAACGGAAGTTTAGAAGCACATCTATTTAAGCTCTCAGAGCGCATATTGGTTTGAATCATCGTGAAGAAACAACGACTTGTATATATTTATATATATACATATATATATACCGTAAATAGCTAGAGTTAATTGGGTGTGAATTTGGGGTATTTCTAGAGAAGCACTCAACCCGAATACTTGGCTATCAACTGTTTAGATTCAAGTCAAGGCTGAAATACTTTCCGTGTAGAAAATCGAAGTTTCAAGACAGTTATACCGTTATATGGCTTCGCAAAGAGTAAATAATCCAAAGAAAAGAAGACGTAGAAAGTTCTTTTACACATCTTTAATTATAAGTTACATATGTTTCCGTACGATCTCCACTTGCAACGCCATTTCACGCGAAAATTCTAAAAGAAAAAATACGTAATATATGCTGCTTTAGGCATTGGAGAGGCACTTCCTCAAACATGCATCAATGTTACGCTGTTATATTGTGAGTCTATCAGACCTTGTTGGTATGAAAATATCAGGAGGTCATAAAGAAGGAAAAAAATTAAAGGGTGTGTATGTCGGATGATTCTCTGGGGGAGAAATTATTCTGTGGGGGAATCAAACGGCTGTATACGTATAAAAATAGATGGGAGAAAGGGGGAGGAAAACGAATAGAAGGCGAAAGAGAAGAATCGGAAGGAGAAGGAAAGGAGGACGTAGAAGATAAAGAAGAAAGAGAAGGAGAAGAATAGAAAGCTTCTCCTTCTTCCACTTCTTCCCCTGCTTCCCTTTCTCCCTCTTTTTTCTTCATCTTTTCACTGTGTGTGTGTGTGTGTGTGTGTGTGTGTGTGTGTGTGAGCGCGTACATGTGTACATACATATAATGTAGCGATGGTCGAAGCAACGAGATGAAATTCCTCGCGGTCACTCAATCTGATAGAAATATCTGAAATCTTTTTTTCAAATCGAAACTTACCGTTGTTCCTAAAACATAGCATCATTAAGTAACACAGTCACACAC
>NC_068986.1:86294144-86295674 GCF_001194135.2 Octopus bimaculoides | reverse complement strand
CACACACAAACACACACTCACACACAGTGAAAAGATGAAGAAAAAAGAGGGAGAAAGGGAAGGAGGGGAAGAAGTGGAAGAAGGAGAAGCTTTCTATTCTTCTTCTCCTCTTTCTAAGAGTCATCACACACACATACATACATGCACACACACACACACACACACACACACACACCACATACATATATGCACGTACACGCATTCAAACACACACCTCTATATGTGTATGCGTGTGCGTGTCTGTTATATGTATATACAACGGGCAATTGTACAGTGTCCACCTTCTAAATTATATTCAGAATATATTGTTCACAGCATATAGTTGTAGTCGCACATACTTACCAATTGTACTGTGTATTGAAACTGAAAGCGAAATCAATGCCTCTGCTGAAGCAACTCACTTCGATCAACTGACGTCATAGCGTTTAACTAATGACGCAATAAAGTAGCAGCATGGCAATATAAACTATCAACTAACTCTTTGCGAATTTACAGTAAACGATCTATGAGACCAGATGCAATCTCTAATAAATCGTAGCAAATACAAGAACAGCTATAAACATTAACATTGTATTTTTAAGGTTTTCCTTCCATAGCGTAAAATCAACTTTTCCGTTGAAATATTCATTTTTAGTCATTAACCCAAAATCCCCAACAATCTTAAACTATTTTCTTCGGCTGCTAACCACTATGGAAGCATTTCTTATTTGCTAGCATCGTCGACTTTAAAAGGACAACGTCAATGACGATATACCATTTAAGTTACGTTAACTAAGTGAAGTCTTACAAGTTATATATTCCCGATTTGCCCATCTATGGGATCAAATCTAGACGGTCATCAAAACTCACTGTGCAAATATTTTATGGCAAAGTTCATTGCTAAGTCTTCTTCTAAGTCACATGCATTGTTATTAGGAACAGTCTTTCAAAATGCAATACTTTTCTATGCATTCAGCATTGTCTATCCTTAACAAAACTCTTTCGCTCACAACAGTAACTCTCTCCTGTTTCTTTCTACAGATTTCTCTAACATATTGTACACATCGAATATGTGAACCCAGATACACTTTAAACATTCGATCTCATATACGCAAACTTTGAGTTGTGTAAATACAATTGCGCTGGTTCCTAAACACTAATTTCCTCGTCAACCTTTTACAGTAGTTTCAAATCCGCCACCGCTTTTCTTTGTAATTTTCAGTTGTCGACATCAATTACACCACCATTCACTTCTCAGTTCTCAATGATACGACTGAAAGAGGAAATAAAAATCAAATACATAATTAAACAATGAGACAAAATATAAACATTGAACACAAAATAAACATAAAACAAAACCTCATAAATGCACACTTTATGGAGAAGTAACTGGAAGACACTGAGAGACATGTCTGGTTGCCTGACACATTCCAATCTCTCCCTCTCTCACACTCTATACGTACATACATACATGCATACACACACACACACACACACATATATATATATATATATATATATATATATATAAATACACACATATATTCATAC
>NC_068986.1:86290611-86294056 GCF_001194135.2 Octopus bimaculoides | reverse complement strand
ATATATATATATATATATATATATATATAAATATACACACATATATGCATACATACATATATATATATATATATATGTATATATATATAAATACACACACATATATTCATGCATATATATATATATATACATATATCACCATCTTTATATATACACACATGTTTGTATATAAATACATACATATGCATATATGTATATTTGCATATAGAGATATGCACATAGAGATAAAGATAAATACTATGTGCATGTGTGTGTCTGCCTCTATGTGTGTGTGTGTGTATGTGTGTGTGTGTGTGTGTGTGTGTGTGTGTGTGTGTTTGTGTGTGCGTGAATTTGTAATTTTCTATGTAACTATAGTGAAAGAGAGAGAGACAGAGTAGAGAAATAGATAAGTAGATATATTTTGTGCGTATGTGTGTACATATGTTTGTGTGTGTGTGTACGCACGCACGTGTATGTGTGCGCATGTGTGTGTATGTGTGTGGACGTGTATGCGTAGCTGAGTGTTTCTATGCATGTGTGTATCTGCCTATTTTTCATTGTGTAATTGCAAATTCATATGTGCGAAAATCTATAAAGTTCAACTGTAAGAATGACGAATGGAAAACGATTTTATTTCAGATTTTAGGTGACGAGATACACACAGTTTATTACTCAATGTTTATACATGCAGTTCAAAACACTGCCAATGGCCTATTGGCCCAGTAATTTGCTTCTCAATCAGGGGTTGCCAGTTTTCGATCGTGATCTGTGATTATTCTGTAGACTGTCTTCTCAATGTTTCGAATAAAACTGGACATCCTGAAACCGTACGAAAGCTTGTTAGGGGGGAAATACCGCTTATATGAAGATTCTGTTAGACTCGCATTATTTAACCCACACCTTTTGCAGATGATTTGGCAATGTTTTAACTGAATTATGATCGAATAAGTGTGATCGCCTGATAGTTTGTTCTCGATTTGGCTCTCGATTTGTGTCCCGTGTACAAGTATTTTTGAAATGTTCAAAAATTCCCTGAGACATTAATTCTGTTGATTAAACGGATCTATTTTAAAACGGGGCCATATTTTTCATTAATGTTTTACGTAGTGCTTTTGGTACGGAAAGACTTTCAAACTTCGTATACTTATCTATTTTGTGTTATAGAACAGAAACATATTTTTGTATTCGAATTTATTTCATGTAAAAAATTGTCTTATTTCGATAATTTCAACCAATCACTGACAAGTATTCAGTTGTTTACATTTACTCCTTTGGCTGATTAAGCGATGTAAAGCGTATTTAATCTCCATACCTTCGTTTTATTTGCTTTTTTCATTTTAAATTTGCTTTAACCCTAACCCTAACCCTAGAGTTAGGGTTAGGGTTAGGGTTAGGGTTAGGTTTAGGGTTAGGGTTAATTGTTTCAGAATCGTTTGTTTATGTAGTCGGCACGTAATGTATATCGGCTGAATGGACGTCAGTGATTGGTTGAAATTACAGAAATACGACAACTTTAACATGGAATAAATTATGGATTTCTTTTTTTTTAAAGAAGACTAAGAGAAAAAGATGCTTTATATGACACATTCTACCAGTGTTCCAAGTTTCAAAGTGTTTCGTTAATGAAAAATGTGGCCCCCGTTTTAAAAAAGATCCGATTAAACTCCTGAAAACATCATTAGACGAAAACGATGTGAAATCGATTCTAAATTAATTCACATTCATATCTGTAATCCATTAACTATCATGTTAACGAGCAACATGATATTTGAGAAGTTATCATACTAGACAGAAAACTCCCGTATGGCTAGAAGTAGCTGTTCATTTCATAACTGCAGTAAAAAATTGTATTAAATGAGTGGAACATGAATGTGCGACTGAATTAAGACATTTCACTATGTCAAGTGACAAGCTGAGAATTAAGTATTTATATATCTGTGATGAAATGAAACAACGATAGTAGATATAAACTCCTGGTCCAGACGTTGAGAGTCACGCCTGAAACTTTATAAATTATCTCAGCTTTAATAGCTATTATTATAATTACGAATCCAGTTAGGAGAAACCGACAACCTCCCTGAAATTTGCATCATACAATCTGAAGAAACAATCACGCTCGTTGGATAAAATAGTTTTTGAGATAATATGATGGGAAATGAACGGAATTGAGACGACTAGAACTATTTTAATAAATCTACTCGGCTGATACTAATAATAACAACAACGATTCTAAAAATTTGCAACTAATTCTAAAAATTTCAAGAATTTTCTGCGCCGGCATAGCCACATCATTTGTTTGCTCAATTCGTATTTTATGAACGAAAAATATATCAAAATTACAAAATACAACAAAGAATCTTCTTTAGGATGACTTTATACTTCAGCTTTGATCAGTTGATTGCACAGTGTTAAGTAAAGCTCATGGCGAAATACTGTTCGGAACAATAGGAGTTAACAGCTTATCTTCGGCATGGGGTTAAACATAGAGGGGAGAAACAAAGACAGACAAAGGGATTAAGTCGATTACATCGACTCCACTCCGTGACCGGTACTTATTTAATCAACATCGACAGAATGAAAGATAAATTTGACCGCGGTGGAAATTGAACTCAGAATGTAGCAGCAGACGAAATACCGCTCAGCATTTCGCTCGGCGTGCTAATGATTCTGAATTATAAAGTGCATCGCAGATGGGTTAGTACAGCATAGTACTATACACGAATCCCAAAATTCGTTACTAGAATCAACGTACATCGGACTTAAATTTACAGTGTCTTCCCTAGAAGTCTTGTTTACTAAATATACTGATAAAAAGATGCTCAAATTAGTCACAAATGGAAAATGCCTCCTTAGTAAGGAAGGTGTGGGTGGGGACAAAGGTTCATACTCTCACCGTGTGTCTGAATGTAGTATACATGCATATATATATACATGTTTAATTCTAATATCTTGGAATAAACCGAAACTTCTTCACGGGCAAAAGTTTATAAATTGCAAAAGTTAATAAATATATACTCTGCTAAATTCTGCTGAGTCTTTTCATTATTTATTCTCATTTACTCTTTTGCTTGTTTCAATCATTTTGACTGCGGCCATGCTGGAGCACCACCTTCAGTCGAGCAAATTGACCCCGGGACTTAGTCTTTGTAAGCCTAGTACTTATTCTATCGGTCTCTTCTGCTGAACCGCTAAGTTACGGGGACATAAACACATCAGCATTGGTTGTCAAGCAATGCTAGTAGGACAAACAGACACACAAACACACATACACACACACATATATATATACATATATACGACGGGCTTCTTTCAGTTTCCGTCTACCAAATCCACTCACGAGGCTTTGGTCCGCCCGAGGCTATAGTAGAAGACACTGAACCCGGAACCATTTGGTTGGTAAGCGAGCTACTTACCACACAGCCACTCCTGCGCGTATCATTTTAAAAATGTTTTATATTACTAT
>NC_068986.1:86287799-86290347 GCF_001194135.2 Octopus bimaculoides | reverse complement strand
AAATATCCACATCCTTGGCTACACAGTCCACCTCACTCCTCTCTCCTTCTCACGTACACGCACACGCATGCGTACACATGAATGCACATATACATCCACACAAAATCCTCCACACACATACATATACACACACGCATGCACACACATATACACGCAGATACATACACTTTCACACACATTCATGTGCTCGTAGACACACGCATATCTCACAAACACACGCTCATCTCCACACTTAGACACACACACACACACACACACACACTTCCATACTCACCCATTCACATACCTGTCATTATAGCTGGTGACCTCTTAGAGTGATGTTAACACATACGCACTCAGAACCTACCACACAGACTACGCACACAAACATAAATACGCACACACGTATACCATTTTCACACTTTCCTTCCCATAAAGTACTTCCTCTTCATTCGTTCTACTTCCGGTCACTTGAAAAATATTACCGCACGTAACTGTTGCCGAATTTTTCCTTCCTTCGTCTTTGACTTCCTTGTTTTTAACGATTCCGAAGAAGGGCCACGCTCGAAACGTAAAACTACAACTCTTTTCCTTCTCTGAGCATTTTATTAATACATTGCATATGTTATATCTACACGTTCGCTTATCTATTTCCTTTTATTTTTTTCTGTGTTTTTTTTTAATTGACTATATATATATATATATATATATATACTAGGCCCTGTGTCGTCAAATGTGACGGCTAATTGGAGTATTTTATATATAAATAAGGTACAAAAACTAGTTTTTACTTTAATAGTTCTTTTATTACCAAATCTTTTGTGAAAACTTTTTACGCAACTAACATCCGTTGACTGCTTTTTTCCTTCAAAAGAATTTTTAAGTTTTCCTTCCTTATTAAACGATTTAAGGCCACATAAAGCTGGTCATGTCTAAACATAGGATAGAATATGGATTGTAAATCAAATCAATACACTTGTCAATGTTATCTAGTGGTTGTCTTTATAGTTGTGACATCGATCATCGTTTGTTACTGAAAGAATGCTGATTCGCACATACAAACATTCACATACTTCCCTTGTACACGCACACACATACACACATACTCATAGAGTTTGATTTTTCTTTTCAGCGTTGAATGTTCACCATAATTTTTTTTCATAGCTTCCATTTCGTATCATAATCAGCGACTTACTCATCTTATACGCTTTACCAGTAATGCTTCTCTTGTCAATGATCCTGAAAAATGTGTAGACATTTCTGGAAGCGCTATATCAATCAAATATTGCGCTTAAATCTCGTTGTTTCTTTTGGTATTCCGGACTTGTACTGCTTCGAACAGGGTAGCATCTACATTGCAGTGTTCACGAAGCAGCAAGTGGTGGCATCTGTAGGAGAACACCTGGCCTCAGTGGTTGGGTTGGGAGTGCATAAAAGGATATTCCGCAGCTAGTGAGAATATCATTTACTACCCGAAACCGATCATAAAATCCCTCATTCATAAGGCCTTCTTTGTGTTATTTATTAAAAATTTCCCTCCTAAACATAGGTACAGAAATATTTTAATAAAACTCACGTGTGTATACACTCACAAACACTGGAGGAAATGGTGGGCACATAGCTAATCCTTCTTAATGGCATTGTAGGTATTCTATAGCAGTTATGTTACGTATCTCAACTGAAGCTTCTGACGTTAGTTTATTTTAAACCACGGATAAAGACACACGGAAGAAATATGACGAAAAAGATCAACACGTCCAAACCCACCACCTCATTGGACTGACGAAGAGCAAGCGTTTGACCACAATGTGGATTTAGATATTTACATAAAACCAGGGTTTGACTGCTAGTTGTTTCACACTTTCAACATGAAATCTACTACACTGATAACAAGCCACTCCTCGTCTGCTGTAAGACTTAGTGGAAATACTGTGTGTTTTGAGATAGATTGTAAACATGCGGAAGTCTAAAATATAACTGTAAGACAATAGCACAACCAATATTAAGAGGAGCAATAACAACAATAATAACAAGTAAAAATGCACCATATCACCACAATTGAAAAACCAACTAACAAAACAAACCAAGAAGGCAATTTTCGGCAGAAATTATTATACAGAATACAAGTAGAAAACGGATAAAAGGTGAAATAGGAAAAAACAAAAAGACACTGAAAAGAACATGGCTACGTTAATACTGTATATCATTCACATTTACAAATGGTCATCATTATAACGTCATCCTCACTGACGTCAATATAGTAATGATAATAATAATAATAATAATAATAATAATAATAATAATAATAATAATAATAATAATAATAATAATAATAATAATAATATTAATAATAATAATAATTAATTCGTTTTATTGGCCACAAGGGCTAATATCAATTAAAAACATATAACGACAAAGACAGGACGAAGGTTAGAAAAGGTTTTGTCCGAAAAGGTAGGAAAGTTCGTCTAAACAGAGGAAGAAAACGGAGAAAGTTATAATAAATAGATAGATAAATAAATAGATAAATAAATAAATAGAACTCCCAAAGGGGGAGGCGCTTCGAAAA
>NC_068986.1:86284692-86284954 GCF_001194135.2 Octopus bimaculoides | reverse complement strand
TCTCTACATGTTCCTTGCATGGCTCTTCTCCTGCACCTGATATAGTCCAATCAAGAGTTTTGATGGCACATCTGGTGAATAAGAGAATTTGACATCGCTGCCATAAACTGTGTCTCATTTCGAGCCATTGGTTTGATATTGTATATATGTATATATACAATATCTATCTATCTATCTATCTATCTATCTATTTATCTATTTATCTATCTATCTATCTATCAATCTACGTCTCTCTCTCTCTCTCTGTATTTATATATATATA
>NC_068986.1:86283851-86284471 GCF_001194135.2 Octopus bimaculoides | reverse complement strand
ATATATATATTTATATATATATATATATATATATATATAGGCATATATATGCTTATATACATGTATATCTTTATATTTATATGTACGTATATACATACATATACATATACCCATGCATACATTTACACACACATACTCACATGTATATACGTGATTATAATACTATGAGCAGCCATTCAGCTATAACTGTTCATAAATAACACTTATATATGTATATATATACATATATATACAGAAATATATATATGCTGTGGCTGCGTGATAGTGATTCTTTTATGTTATATTTTTTTATGTATGTATGAATGCAGGAATTTTTGTGTATGTGAATGTATGATAATATTTTTGTGTATGTGAATGTATGATAATACATTTGTATATGAACGTGTTGGAATATGTGCACGCGTTTATGAGAAGCTGTGTCGATCGAAAAGCAATATATCTTTTTTCATAAATACAATCTCCTAGCGCACGCATACACTTAGGGGTTTTGATGATGAAATAGACATAAAAACAGATTTATAAATAGTTTGTGATAGGTAAAGACATATGTGTTGTTATGGAGCTCTAGAGTGATATTAGACAATATATATATATATATGTATATATATATATATATATAT
>NC_068986.1:86275839-86276770 GCF_001194135.2 Octopus bimaculoides | reverse complement strand
CTCCGTCGCTTACGACGTCGAGGGTTCCAGTTGATCCGATCAATCCAGTTGATCCGATCAACGAAACAGCCTGCTCGTGAAATTAACGTGCAAGTGGCTGAGCACTCCACAGACACGTGTACCCTTAACGTAGTTCTCGGGGATATTCAGTGTGACACAGTGTGACAAGGCTGACCCTTTGAATTACAGGCTCAACAGAAACAGGAAGTAAGAGTGAGAGAAAGTTGTGGTGGAAGAGTACAGCAGGGTTCGCCACCATCCCCCTGCCGGAGCCTCGTGGATCGTTAGGTAGTTTCGCTCAGTAAACACTCACAACGCCCGGTCTGGGAATCGAAACCGCGATCCTATGACCGCGAGTCCGCTGCCCTAACCACTGCGCCATTGCGCCTCCACTCCCGTTAGAGACGATGTATGAGTGATCAGCTTTTGCCGAAACACCTGAACGACTGATTGGTTTATACTATTCAAACGTATGTGCTGTACATTAGCTCTGTCCCCCCATCAAATCGACGTTGCGTGAACAGATTCATGCTATACCAAACATCAGATGTAGAAGTGATCGCAGAACAAGGTGAGAGGGAGTGTTTTGCTCAAGAACACAACGCTTTCACAGACCAATTCAAACAGAAAGCTAGTTTTTCTTGTTAGATTCAGATTAACTTAAAACGCTTCAAATTCCTTGTTTAAAGCTTAAATTCCTAAAACTTACACATTTTTTACATTCATAATCATATGAAAGTTAGCTATCTGAAACATCCTGACTGCTACAATACTGAACCTATTTTTGAATGCACATGTATTTCCTCTCTCTCTCTCTCTCTCTCTCTCTCTCTCTCTCTCTCTCTCTCTCTCTCTCTCTCTCTCTCTGTCCCTTTGTCTTTTTAACACAACTCTCTATGTCTTTCTCTCTCTCTCTCTCTCTCTCTCTCTC
>NC_068986.1:86274670-86275392 GCF_001194135.2 Octopus bimaculoides | reverse complement strand
TATATATATATATATATATATATATATATATATATATAGACAAAAGTGTATATGTATATAAAAATGAATACAAAATATGGGACAAGAACACAACAGGCAGCAACAAGACATCCAGACAAATGATACAAAAGGGGACAAGAAAAAACAAGGACGAGTCATTCGGAGTTTTCTTTCGTCAGTCGAATTCCAGATAATCTTTGCAGTTTCGGCTGGTTATACTCGAGACTGCTCCATTCTAGCCAGCCCCCACGAAAATCTAAGCTAAGAGCACTAGATTCCTTGGAAGAAAGCAGCGTATGTAAACAAGGACGAAAAAAAAACCGAGATATGGTACACAAATGCAAACGCAAACAACAGGACACTTCCACACACGCCAGATTAATTTAATTCCTCCTTAGTCGCATGAAACCTGATGTTAATGTCATGTTGTTTGCATTTGTGTTTGTGTACCATTTCTCCGTTTTTCTCCGTCCTTGTTTTCGTATGCATTCGCTGCTTTCTTCCAAGGAATCTAGTACTAATAGCTTAGATTTACCTTGGGACTGGCCAGATTGGAGCAGTCTCGAGTATAACTAGCCGAAACTGCAAAGATAATCTGGAACTCGAGTGACCAGAGAAAACTCCGAATGACCAGCCCTTGTTTTTTCTTGTCCCTTTTTGCATCATCTAAGTGTTTGGATGACTTGTTGCAACCTGCTGCGTTCTTATCCCATCTGATATAT
>NC_068986.1:86268066-86274330 GCF_001194135.2 Octopus bimaculoides | reverse complement strand
AGAGAGAGAGAAAGAGAGAGAGAAAGGGAGAGAGAGAAAGAGAGAGAGAGAGAAAGAGAGAGAGAGAGAGAGAGAGAGAGAAAGAGTGGAATATAAACTCTGGTGGCATAAAACTATCACAAGACGACATCATTAAATCGCTGTAGAATAATGAGGGATACCAATACTTAGTGTGTTGCATGGAAGGAGAAATAAAAACGAACATCTTTAAAGAGCACAACAGAGAATAGGGAAGTTGTTCGAAACAATTAAACGGAAAGAATATCTTAAAGCAATGAATACAAGAGCAATGCTAGTGTTAAGGTACACAATTCCTTTCTAAAATTGACCAAACCCAATACAGAACTTAGATAGAAGCACTAGGAAGATGCCCTCAATGCACAACGCACAGAACACTAAAAATCAATAACGACAATCTAATTAACAAGAAAGGAAGGAGGTAGAGGATTACGAAAGGCACAGAATATCCTTAGCACTGCGATATCGGGGTTGAAAAATTACGTTGTACAGAGTGAAGAATGAATACTATTGGCGGATAGAGATATCCCGAAATTTACTAAAACAGTAGGAGACTCGAAGAATAAATAGAAGAATAGAACAAGTAGATGAAGAGAATTGCATAAGCAATTCATACTAGAAACAGAAGATGCTGGAAATCAAGAAGACTGCTACGACGGGCGGACTTCCATCCGCCCGTCGTAACCAAATGTAGTCTGAAGAGCTAATTATAATCACTCAGGAACAAGCCATTAGGACGTATGTGATAAAGGAAGCAGCGACTTGCAAGTAAGGAGACGAAAGTAACAAACATCTGTTGATTGAATGTACTAAACCAACATTAAAAATGTATAGGCTCAGTAATAACGATACAGGTCAAAAAGTGCCTTGGGATGAGCATGTGGCTTTGAAATAAAAGGCAAGTGTTATGAACACGAAACAGAGGCTGAGCTAGAGGATAAGTTGTAAAGGATCTTTTAGGATTTCCTCGTAAAGAGTGACCATACTATTGAGGCAAGACCAAATATGGTTACAAGAGGACAAACAAAATAAACGGGGTAAGATCAGAAACTTTGCAGTTATCTATGATATCAGATTGTTGCCAAAAAAAAAGTGATTGAAAATAATTGAGCTGAATGGATTGTGGAAAATTTAAACAATAATTATCCCTCAGGTAATAGATGCACTTGGCACAACAATCAAGATACTGGAATCGAAACTCGCATTGTCCAATTGTACGAGAGTATTGTCTTGTATTCAGTTGACTTGTTCTCACAAAACCTCAAGATATGATTATTGCTATTGAAATTAGAATGTAATAGCTTAAAAACAAAAACAATGATGGGAATGATGTGGATGATAAAAAGAAAATGATAATAGAGCACAGAAGGCCGGATATAGTAACCTTTAGGCGGGACAAAAAAGAGTGCCTAATTAATCGGCGTGGTAGTGCCAGGAGATCCGCATGTTATCATGAAAGAAAGAGAAAAGGTTGATAAATATGGAGACATGATAATTGAGATCACTAAGAAGTCGCAAATGCGAGAGTGAAACAAAGTTTGCTCCTACTGTCATCGGAGCATTGGGTTCAATATCACCCAACAATGAAGAAGCAACTGGACATTTTAGAAATACCGTACATCAATTGTGTATTGCATAAATCGGCCTTACTTGGAACTGTGGGCATACTGTGTAAAGTGCTATCTGCCTGAGGTCTTTGTTGTGACTTTTCAGACAGTGCAATCCCCCGGTACACACAGTATCTTCAGTTTACATCATATTACTATAACAGATATAGAAAAATAAGCAAAGTACCAGGACCTAGCCATTTAATTACGGAAAGTATGGTAAGTGCGGGTAAAATGTGTCCCAGTAGTTATACGTGCATTGGGAACTACCCTAAAGATCTGAACAGATGGATAGAGAAAATAGGTATAAAACCTAGTTTAGTACAGCTGCAGAAAACAGTGTTATTCGGGACAGCTAGGATACTTAGGAGGGTTCTTGGAATGTAAGGGTATTTGCTGTAGCCCTATGTTAGGTAATTTTCTTTTCCAACAAACTAATTGTTGTGTGTCTATGAAAAATAATAATAACAATAATAGTAATAATAATAATAATAATAATAATAATAATAATAATAATGATTTTAAATTTTATCACAAGGGTTGCCATTTGGGGGAAGAGGATGTGTCGATTACATCGACCCTAGTGTTTAATGATGAAAGACAAAGTCGACTTCGGTGGAATTTAAAATCAGAACGTAGCGACGGGCGTAATACCGCTAAGCATTCAGCCCAACGTCCTGACGAGTCTGCCAGATCGTGAGTTCAACACCCTAACCACTAGGCCATGCATCCTCAGATGATGATGGTGATAATGACGATGATGATGATGATGATGATGATGATGATGATGATGATGATGATGACGACGACGACGACGGCGATGACGACTACGACGACGACGACTATGATGATGATGATGATGATGATGATGATGATGACGGCGAAGATGATGATGGTGATGATGTTAAATAATAAAATCAGCCACAACCACAAGAAGAAGAAGAAGAAGAAGAAGAAGAAGAAGAAGAAGAAGAAGAAGAAGAAGAAGAAGAAGAAGAAGAAGAAGAAAAAACCAAATTTCTTCAAGGGGCCCAGTTCGTTCCGACACCCTCTTGAGGCGGATATGATTTTTATTATCAACTATTTACGTTGTATAGTATTTGATATACATATATTTGTCTCTCTACATCACCCGCTCTCTCTCAACATATATATATATATGTGTCTGTGTGTATGTATGTTATATCTTTTACTTGTTTCACTTGTTTGAGTCCGGCTATACTGGGGTATCGCCTTGAATTCTTTTAGTCGAACAAATCGAACTCAGGACTTGATTTTATAAAGCCTATTACGTATTCAATCGGTCTCTTTTACCAAAATATCAAGTTACGGGGACAAAAATATACCAGCACTGGTTGTCAGGTGGTGGTGGTCGTAGACAAACATAAATACAAACACACGCATACATAGATACACAAACACACACATACATACACACGTACATATATATATGACGGGCTTCTTCCAGTTTCCATCTGCTAAATCCACTCACAATCCTTTAATCGGCCTCAGACTATTACAGAAGACACTTGTGCAAGTTGCCTCGCAGTGGGATTGAACCAAGAAATATGTCACTAGAAAGCAAGCTACTTTATTTCATAAACATTTGCCATAAAGGCATTACAAAGAGGGGACCAACAAGGACAGACAAGCATAAAAGGGGTGAAGTAGCTGTATCGCTTAAATATTTCCAATTTTAAATTTACATTAAAAATTTGATTATATTTACAACGTTCGATTAAAGCATTGCTCATTACAGATGCAATTTGTAATGGCTTTCCTGAAGGATAGGCATCTGACCACCAGAGTAGACCCCTTGCTTTTTCTTTCCCTTATTTTTGGCTTCCACTTACCTGGTGCCAAACACTCCCAGCTTCCTCGACACATGCTTCCATCTTCTCATGAATCTGTCTCGTGACAGATACCTCTTCTCCAGTCTGATCTTACTTCTGAGGTGGTAACAAAAAAAGTTAAGTAACCCCTGGCCAGATACAAAGGTATCCGTCACTATGCCTCTTACACGCGTCTTCCATACTGTTTCTTTCACTATGGCTAGTACGCAGGAAAAGCAAGCCTTCCTTTCCCTGTTGAGGGAAGGCGGTGGCACAATCTCGATGATAGATTCAGCTGATAGCTGTACTCTTCCCATCGATGACAACAGTTGTTCTGCGAAAGCTATCAGTCTCGTTAATTCCGGACATTCCACAAATGCGTGCTAGACGATTTCCCTGTCCCGCCCGCACCTCCGACATGTCGGCGATACGGCACTTCCGTGCCTTGGCAGTTTATCACGAACAGGTAACGCCGCTCAGAAGCACTGCCAAGCCAGGGATTTCTGGTAATTGTCCAGATACCCCGAACCGAAAGTTCTCCTGAACAGGTTGGTCAACTGATTTTCATCGTAGCCCAGTGTCCCCACAAGGCGTCATCGGACCTAAATCCCACTAACTCGCTATAAAAATCCGTGGTGGAACTCCTGTTGCCGGCATTTCCCGCCAGAGAGAGTAGCTGAAGTGCCTGTCAGCACTCCAATTGCCAGTCCTCCAGCCTAGGTCTCTGCTTGATACAATTACCAACGTCCGTTAAGGATGTTAATTGCGGAAGGTAGAACCGGATGTGCGGTGACCACACCTGCTCTCCATCCAGGTAAAGCCAAACGTGCCTCAACCTTAACGTGAATTTTCGCATCCTCAGCCAAGGCATCCCTAGCCAACCCTTTAGCGGTTTCTGGCTGCAGACAGCGCTTCACGAGTGGCTTCCCTCCCTTCCACAAAAAGCGGAAAAGGATTCTTTCCAACTTGTTCAGCTACTAATCGGGGCAAGGCACCACGGTCAGACGGTAGGTGATAACCAATGCTATAAACATCTGCCCAACCTCCGCCTTTCCTAGCAAGGATAACGCCTGCCCAGACCAGGTCTGGGTTAGAGCAGTCACCTGCTCGTCACCTGGCTCCAATTTTTCTCTATCTGGAGGCCTGGCCCGAACCAGACCCCAAGCAGCTTAACAGGATCTTCCGTCCAACGCCCCTCTACGTTATTGGACGGCATCGGCTTGCCTCTCCAGGTGCCGAGTTGCAAACCGATCGACTTATCCTTGTTAACCTTTGCTCCTGCCACCGCCTCGTAACTTTTGATAGACTCTTCCACAAAATAGATCATGCGGTGCGCCCCCTGTCGCCACAAAGCCATACCTGCGCCTGTGTACAATGTTATGTATTTGCATATATGTACACATATATGCGTTTATATATTTGAGTATGTATATACACATATACAGAAGACAAATAGGCATGCACACACACAAACACGCGCGCGAACATACATATACTCACAGAAACCATTTGATTACAGCAATATTCGAGGTACAGAAACGTTAGCACGCCGGGCGAAATACTTAGCGGTAATTCGTCTTGCCGCTACGTTCTGAGTTCAAATTCCGCCGAGGTCGACTTTGCCTTTCATCCTTTCGGGGTCGATAAATTAAGTACCAGTTGCATAATGAGGTCACTCTAATCGACAAGGCCCCTCCCCCCAAAATCTTGGGCCTTGTGCCTATAGTAGAAAAGAATATTCGAGTTACAGAAGGCGGCGAGCTCGCAGAAACGTTAGCACGCCGGGCGAAATGCTTAGCGGCAATTCGCCTGCCACTACGTTCTGAGTTCAAATTCCGCCGAGGTCGACTTTGTCTTTCATCCTTTCGAGGTCAATTAAATAAGTACCAGTTACGCACTGGGGTCGATATAATCGAATTAATCCGTTTATCTGTCCTTGTTTGCCCCCTCTATGTTTAGCTCCTTTTGGGCAATAAAGAAATAAGAAACGTTAGAACGCCGCGCGAAATGCTTAGCGGTATTTCGTCTGTTTTTACGTTCTGAGTTCAAATTCCGCCGGAGTCGATTTTGTCCTTCATCCTTTCAGGGTCGATAAATTAAGTACCGGTTTCATACTGGAGTCAATCTAATCGACTAGCACCCTCCCCCCAAATTTCAGGCCTTGTGCCTATAGTAGAAAACAATATTCGAGCTACAGATTACCATGCAACAAACAAATACACACATTATATAAACACACGTCTTAGTTTCAGTAATATTTTCATGCACAAAAATATATGAATATCTATTCCCTGATATCCTATATCTCGCAAATATAGCTCACAGCTATTGACTCTCAATCCTAAAATGTTATACTATTTCACTGCTCATCAACATGATAATTTAACAAAAACGTCTTTAATTTCATAATATTAAACTATCAAATTCTAGATCACACCCAGCCTAAGTAATCAAATCTCTTATTTATTTCAAGCCATTATCTATTATTTCATACCTCACATTCTTTTCACATCCTGCCATCCTGCCACTGTTTTTTTCATTTTTTTTTTACTTATTTCTTTATATTCTTATCATATATTTTATTTCATTTACTTCTATTCTATCACTACGTCTATGTTCAGATATATGGATATATAGCTACATAGACACAAGCATAAATGCACGCACACACGCACACACATACACACACACACACACACACACACACACACACACATGCATTCATATGCATATATATGTTTGTGTGTATGTAGATATATATCTATATCTAACTATCTCTCTCTCTCCCTATCCCTATGTATATATAT
>NC_068986.1:86260186-86266523 GCF_001194135.2 Octopus bimaculoides | reverse complement strand
TATATATATATATATATATATATATATATATTGATGTGTATCTACCCATATATAAATTCATAAAAATATGTGCGTGTGTGTTTGTGTGTGTTTGAGGCCATGGCGCCCATGTCTATATTTATAAAGGTAAACCGATGTTCTCTGGTTTATTTGAGTCCATTTATATCCTGTTACCAAGCGAACCTATCTTTAGAAATCGATGAATATCTATGCCTTATAAATAGGGACTGGCGTCCATTTAATTGACTCTCTTGTAAACCGTACCGTAGTAAAACCGCAGTCCAATGACGGAACCCAAAAGAAACAACTGCCTCAATTTTAGCCTCGAGAACATCTACATTAAAAGTATCGGTCAGTCATTTCTTAGTTCACCGGTGAATTATTTCCTCGAGCCTGAAAGGATGCGAAATAATGTCGATCTTGTCACAATTTGAACTTCAAGTACAATCATGTAAAATGTGTTTTCGATATTCGAACGATTCTGTCAAAACAACGCCTGTAAATAATCCTTTCCGTTTTATAAAGGCGCAAAGCCTGAAATTTTTGTGGAAGGGAAGAGTCGATTACATCGACACAGAAAGGAGGAAAAGCAAAGTCCACCACGGTGGAAATGGACCTGAGAACAACAACACAGACGAAGTAACATTAAGCATTTTGTCCGGCGTGCTAACAATTCTGCCAGATCGTTACTTTTACCAAACGTATAATAATGAAAAAATAAAGACAAAGTAAATATCAATAAATATGTATCCATATTATATATGTATATGTATAAAGCTTATTATGCTTATATATGCATGTATATATATATATATATATATATAAACACATATATGTATGTATGTATATATCTACGCCTGTGTGTATGTATTTTCGTGTTTGATAGCTGGCACAAAGAACATCTTTGTAGTCAGTCATTTTCTCATTTATCATTTCAAATACTTTACTTCATGTGTGGTCATACATCCGCAACATAAACACCTTTATAAGACTGTTTACATATGTAGTCGTAAGGAAAGAAATGTTTGTATGTATTTCCCAATGTATGTATTCATGTCGGTATATACATCGGTACTCATATCTAAATTTATGTGTAAATGAATGTATGAATGCATCTTTGCAGCCATACACTACTGTATATGTAAACATATTATGTATATTATTATATGTATGTATATATGGAATCGTACGTCTATGATGGACCCTCCAGGTGGCTGTCTTGCTTTTATCTTGAATTGTTAAATACTAATGAGGAAAGAAATAGCGTAGTGTGTATATAGTATTGTACGCATTTATATTGTACATATTTGTATTGTATTGTATTTGTATTTGTTTTGTACATATCGTAATGTATATATTTGTATAACCGAATGGAAGCTGGAATATAAAATTTCAATGTAATTTTAAAACGATAGGTCGACACAATATAAAAAGTTTGACTTATATTCTCATAGTACCTCAGAAAATGTTGGTTATCACATAATTTTAAGGAAAACGGTTGAGCGAGAGGCAGACAAACAGATACACAGGCAGAGACAGACAGACAGATGCACAGGCAGAGACAGACAGACAGACAGACAGATAGATACAGAGTGAGAAAGGAGAGAGAGAGGGAGTGAGCGAGAGAGGAAGTCGTGTTTATTAGAATAAAGAAAGTGAAAGCCTTAGAAGAATAGAGGCAATAAACAATAAAAAAGCCTAAATGGTCTAATTGTCCCGCTCGAGCGCATCCCATCATGCATACATACCTGCATACATACGTACCTATATACATACATACATACATACTATCAACAGCACACACTCAATCCATATACTTTGTTCACCGGTTCACTTCCTTATAGCGCCTGGATAACGACACCCTCATATCATCGTGTGTTTAAACATATGAAAGTCATACACAGGCGAGACAGCTCACCTCCGCTCCTCTTCACGAGGGATTGATACCGTTGTTTCTCCATTACTGTAGTTTGTCAACATCACGTACTTGAATCGAGCCTGGAAGGAATCGAATCGCCAGTCTATGACTATGTGTAAATAGTGCGAAAACAATTCGTTGGCATGCTACGGCGATGCATACGTAAGATTAAATTCAATAACGAATTAAAAGCAGCGCTAATATTGTAAGCATATGTGTTAATTTCTCAGTGATTCCAATACTCACTCTTTCTGAAAACCTACCTATCCGCTAAAAGTTTAAAATTCGATGACTTAAACAAGATTTGAACCTACAGCAGGGAGGGTAGTTTCGGTATCTATGACAATACACAGTGTCCTAATTTGGTACCATATATTTGAAGTACTTGTCTGTTTCTCGGTATAGGGCTACATCTAAGAATTCGACCATTGTGAGATTAGTGATAACTGTGACACATAAGCCAAATTTTTTGAAGGTCTTTGTCAAGTCTTTCTTAAACTTAATGATGGTATGGCCGTTCATATGGTTTGATATTATCAGACCGTGAACCTTAACAGGGTGTGCGCTTCTTCAGTGCATCCAATTTAAATAAACTAACGACAATCAATACATTTGGAGGAGTTACATACATTATATAATCGCTTCGTGCTGTCTCATACCCGAAAGACTTTATATGTGGGAGTGTGCGCGTTTCAGTGCATCCAAGTTAAATAACCTAACGATTCAGCGTCCTTGGCTCCGTCGTGACCCCCCATAGTTATTTTAAACAGTGATTCGTCCTCCTTTTTCAACAGCAGGAATGATCATGAATCAAGAGTGATATTTTATCGTTCATCATAGTTCTGTAATCGAGTCTATCACTGCGGTGCTGCATTCCTATTGGATTAACACCTTGTCGCTTATATAGTTGAAATTTGCAGAAAGACAAACGACCAAGACAGGTGTATAAACAAGTAAGTGTATTAGTTTGACGCTCAGGAAGGTGAGAAATTATTTTACGTTTCGAGCCTACGCTCTTCAATTTAACGCTCAATCATGGCGACTGGCTGGATAAAGGTAGTTAGTCAGGAGAGCTAGGAAAAAGCGGAGATAATAAAGGATTGGTGATCCCAAAACGAAGGTGCGCATGCGTAGGAGTATGTGAGAGTGTGTAACTGTGTGCATAAAGATAGGGGCTGGTGACTTTGACGTGTGGATGTGTGCGTGTTAGTGTGCGTCTGTAGTGTGTGGATGATGGTTTGGGTGCTGGGAAGTGGTCAGTGCTAGTGTGTGCGGGGTGGTGTATGTGGTGTGTGATATGCTGTTGCAGTGTGGGGATGCAAGGGTGGGGTTTGGGTTTGGCGTGAGGATGTGGAGGTGCGGTGGGGTATATGGGAGTGGGATGCATATATAAATAAGGATAATGACCCCATTCCGACATAAATGCTCATGGGATTGCACCTAGAATGTCAAAGGCACATCTCTGGGCAAGGTTGTTTGTAGAAGACCAGCAGTCCTCCATGCATAACGGCCTCCCATCACCATGCCATTGCCGAAGGCAAAGGCCGATCCACCAGGAGCATGAAATAAAGTGTCTTGCTTAAGAATACAGCATGTAGCCCGGTCCGGGAATCGAACTCACTACCTTATGTTTGTGAGACCCACTGAGTCATGTACCTTCACACGCACACACACACACATACACACACACAAACACACATACATACAAACACTTGCACACACACGCGCACATGCGCACACACACGCACACACGCACGCACACACACATATACACACACGCGCACATACACAAACATATGTGGTTTGTGCGCACATGTATATGTCTGATGCTTGTGCGTGCGCGTACGTCTAGTGTGTGTGCACACATGTGACTAGAGTGCTGACGCTTTGTACTTTTCTCACGTGGTACTGGTACCGTTTTGACGGGAGTAACCAGATTTATTGTTGGATTAATGCTTGGTATAGATGGGCGCCGTCAGATTGTAAAATAGAGCCTTACGATTCCATCAAACACGTGACGGCTCAGGGATCTATGTGGCTATGTGGCAAGTAGCTCGCTAGGCGCAGGAGTGGCTGTGTGGTAAGTAGCTTTCTTACCAGCCACATGGTTCCGGGTTCATTCCCATCGCGTGGCACCTTGGGTAAGTCTCTTCTAGTATAGCCTCGGGCCGACCAAAGACTTGTGAGTGGATGTGGTAGACGGAAACTGAAAGAAGTCCGTCGTAAATATGTATATATATATATATATATATATGTGCGTGTGTGTCTATGTTTGTCCTCCCAACATCACTTAACAAAAGATGCTGGTGTGTTTACGTCCCCGTAACTTAGTGGTTTGAGAAAAGAGACGTAATAATAAGTACTAGGCTTACAAAGAATAAGTCCTGGGGTCGATTTGCTCGACTACAGGCGGTGCTCCATCCTGGCCGCAGTCAAATGACTGAAACAAGTAAAAGAGAGAGGATATATGTATATATAAAAAAGTATATGCACTCCTGTTACATGAATATACACTTATATACGTACGCAATCACACTCATATATATGTTTGCGAGTGTCATCCAAGAATGCGTGTGAACATATTCGTGTGATGTATTCTTACGTTCTTTCGTCTCTTTATGTCATACAACATGGACAGAGAAAAATTGAATACGCCAGAAGTACGAAATAGTGGTGAGAAAGTGTAGACTATATCTGTGCGTGGAGACGTTGTTCAGTAACCTGGAGTTACACACCTCGTTGACAAGGCTCGGGTACTCTAGCACCCCGTGGAGAAGAATTGGCAATAAACCCAGCAAGATTCATGTTTACATGCAATAAAAGTCTATATTTAACATGAACCAAGCACAAAGAAAAACAGTGAACACAAAGATATCAATAAAGAAAATGTTAGAATAAGAAAAAAATATACAACTATGTGCGTGTGTGTGTTTGTCTCTTTGTGTGTGTATGTGTGTGTGTGTGTGCGTTTGTGTGTAATCTATATATGCGTATATAGAAACATATATACATATAATATATGAGAGAGAGAGAGAAAGAGACGGAGAGAGAGAGAGAGAGACGGATAGAGAGAGAGACGGAGAGAGAGAGAGACGGCGAGAGAGAGAGAGACGGAGAAAGAGAGAGAGACGGAGAGAGAGAGACGGAGAGAGAGAGACGGAGAGAGAGAGAGACGGAGAGAGAGACGGAGAGAGAGGGAGACGGAGAGAGAGAGAGAGACAGAGAGAGAGAGAAGATACACTCATACATTCACATGTCGACATACACACGTATATACATACATACATACATACGTTCGTATACACACATAGGTAAATCATCGGCAGGGTGAAGGGAAGGAGAGTTTGTTTGAAGAATTGTAACCGGAGTAAGGCCGATAAAAGGGATTTTATAATAAGTATGTTCTGGTTGATAAACAAATAAATAAAAGCAATATAGTAACTTAGGTGGTCGGGTGTTGGCATGGGAAGGTAATTTTTTATTACGGGTACCGATAGTATTCCCTTATAGTTAATTTCACTCAAGCGTGACCATGTCTTTTATTTTCTATTCCAAGATAACCTGGGTAGTTATTGTTGGAAAACACAGAGAGAAAAAATAAATTAATAAGAGGGTCATGGGAGAAAAATCGTTTGCTCTTCCTGTGAATGTGCTTAGTGTGTCTTAGTTCTACGCTATTTTGTGTATGCTACGTTTTTACATTTTTCGATCGTCTTCTCTCACATTGCCTTGTCATACTCTCTCATTGACTTTCTCTTGTCTTTCTTCAAGCCTTGCTTCTAAATATGTGTGAGTGTGTGTGTGTGTGTGTGTGTGTGTGTGTGTGTGTGTGTGTGTGTGTGTGTGTGTGTGTAGTTGTTTATGCGTGTGCGTGTGTGCGCATGGGTACACACACCCATATATGCATTTATGCGGGCGTATAATATTTCTGTTTATAAGAATAGTTACCTATCGATATATATATGTACACGCACACACTTATGTATATATTGTTGCAGGTGTGGCTGTGACGTAAGAAGATTCCGGATTCAGTCAAAGTGCGTAGCACCTTGGTCAAGTGGCTTTTACTATAACTTCGGGCCGACCAATGCATTGTGGGTAGATTTGGTAGATGTTAACTTAAAGAAGCCCATATTAAATGTGTATATATATATATATATATATATATATTTAAATTATATGTATTTATTTTATCCTAATTAATAATAATTCGGATAGAATAAATGGGTTAATAGAAACCAGGGTAGCAAAGATCACAAAATAACTGTGGTGTAATTCCTGTTTTTGAGGCAGAAACTCCTTGATATTTTGGGTATTTGAGTATATATAAATTTAAGGAATGAAGTGAACGCATGTTATAACTGCATACTTTATTCCAATAAAGTATGCAGTTATAACATGCGTTCACTCCATTCTTTA
>NC_068986.1:86256551-86260043 GCF_001194135.2 Octopus bimaculoides | reverse complement strand
ATATATATATATATAAGCATAATTATAATTAGGGTTCAGCAATAGTTGCTTCACCACATACCGAAATTTAGAAACAGCAGTTAAAACACTATTCCACTACCGTAATATATCTCGCAGACAGCATCACTCGCAACTCGACAGCATCACTCGCAACTCACACAGGCAAAGAGAAAAAATAACGAATCCACCCGGCTTTGATTAACTGTAGACGCGTTTCAGGATTAAAGAGATGTAAAAATATATTACTCAACTTACTTCCATCCTCAGCACAGAATTTCAAAATGTTTAAATTATAAATCTGAGAATGCTAATAATTAGTAATATGCATTCGACTAAGTGCCATCGAACATCAATGTTCGATGGTGCTTGGTCGAACATCTGGGAAAATAGATTATATCTATTTGGAAAAATAGACGATACAAAGACGGAGGAGGTGAACAACAAAAATACGGATAGTAAAAACAAGGAAGGGTCATATGCAGCTAAGCTAGGGGTCATAAGCAGCTAAGTTCAAAGAAATATCCGTGTACCAGTGGTTTGTGAGTTATTTAATTCCATTAGCACAGAATAAATGCTTGGCTAGAGATGGCGACACCAGATTCTTGTTGGAAATTTTTTGAAAATAAAAACAAGAAATAAGTGGAAATTTTACCGGTGAATAGTCTAAATTATAAGGCACAAAAAGAAAATGACTCACCCCAGACACAAGAGAATATGCTTCAACACACGAACTCGCATAAAGAATCTTGCAAATCAAATCCCAAAAGGAAATATATATATATATATATATATATACATATGTACATAGATATTTCTATACATGCCTAAATACACGCATACATATTAATATGTAAGTATATCAGTATGTAGTTATTCATGCATGGATGTTTGTAATATTCACTATTTCCGAACAAAATGGCCAGGATATTTCAACTTCCGTTTGCTCCGAAGAAACGAAAGAACAAATAACTGAGTTACATTCTAAGGAAACGGTGAATAAAATTTACATGTACTAGTTTTAACATTGAATTCTTCATTAACTGTGAATTTCTATGCTCGCATGATTAGATTTGTGCGCGCGCGCAGACATGCGTGTGCATGTATGTAGGTAGGTAGGTATGTTTGTATGCGTGAGAGAACAATAAAATATTTACATAATAGCAAATAACTCAGCTGATGGTTTTCCTTGAAATAATTGTAGGTTTATGTATATGGTACATCGATTAATTTTGTCTGCTTATTTCTGTCAATGGACTGTGGTTATTTCTTGAGCATTGCCTCGAACTTCTTAGACAGGCAAATCATCACCAGTAGATCATTTTAAAGCCTGGTATTTATTCCGTCGGTCACTCTGCCAGGCGAAGATGGAAACAATCCAATACCGTTTTCAAGCGATATTAGATTACAAACACTAATGTAAAGATGCACGCACACACACACTCTCAACACATGCACTTAGATGCACGCATGTACAAATACACTCAACACTGATACGCACATGCAGACACCGGATTTGTTTCAGCTTCCATCTACCAAATCCGCTCACAAGGCTTTTGATATCAGAGAGTCTATAATAGAAGCAACATGTCCAGGTTTCTGCGAATTGGAACTGAAACCGAGACAACACTGCTCGCAAACACAGCCATATACAGGGTGATGGAAAAGTAACTCCCTATTTTAAAATACTTATAATTTATTTATTAACTAAAATTTTTAGAAAAAACTAAATATGAGAAGAAATTTTATAACATGGAATTTTATTTAAAATTCGATATAGGTACCAGCATTCGCAACCAGCTTCTAAATCTGCCCGGAAACCGCATCAGGAACATCTGCGGGGTGGAAGACATAAATTCTCGTATTCGTCCTTCAAGTTTTTCCAAAGTCGTTGGTTTGGTAGAGGTGACTTGCTCCTTTAACCAACACCGAAAAAATAAGTCGCTAGATGTTAAATCAAGGCTTCTGCCCGGCCAATCATGCGGACCTCGACCACCCTTCAATCTCCCAGGGAAGTGGGCATTCAATCATTCACGCACAACAATATCAAAATGTGGAGGAGTGCAATTTTGTATAACAATAAAATATTCAATATTCTTTCAGGTACTGATAACTGGCCAGATTTTATCTTGCAGCATGGTGGGGCACCTTTCGCTGTTCCCATATATTATGAATGAAATCTGGTTATGTGCCGAAAACGGAGTGCTTCAAACTCCTCAGAAGTGACTGCATGTTACTTTCCTCAGCTGACTGATATACTCGTATATTGTATTTAGATCTTTCTGTGCTATTAGGATATTATCTGGGTCCTTGAGTGATAGTATATTTGTTGATTGTGTGTGACAGTATGGCTGAAGGCATGACTGACACAGGTACCACGAACAGTAATGGTCCCAGTTCAGTTCATTAGGGGAATCCCCTAAAAGTTGAATCGTTGGTGTAACCAAAATTACCTGATATTATGGTGAGTTAGCATTCCTTGCTCGCATTGTTTTCAGAATAATTGGATTGCATAACGCGTTTCATACATAATATTGCCTACATATATGCATTTTATTATACCCTGAAATTGTTCTTATACGAAGAAGTCTAAGAAACGGTCGTAATCCTTGACGCAATTTTTTTTCCACGAGAGTTCCGGACTCCAGGAAGGAACTCACACGCATACAACCAATCAAGTTAACAAACCCACTCTACCATGTAAACTCAAGATGAAGAACGGTGTTGAAAGTCGACCGATCGCCAAGTTATGCGTGATATTAGACGGAAAACAAGTAATTAGATAGATTTGTATCTAGACCTATTATCGTATTTTGTTAGGGCCCCATATGGTAAAAATGTGGATGGAAGACATGTGGGTAGAAGATGGTGTGCTAGCAACCCTCTCAAAGTAAACAACACAATAACTACGCAGAGGCAGCCATGTTTGAAACAAGAACAAGATCAAGAAGCATTATTAAAAGAGAAAAGAAGCATGGTCATTCCTTACTCAAGTGACCTTATCTTATCGCCCACCACTTGTTATCCGCTCGTAAATTAGTTTCATAGTTGGACTCTGATTGGCTGTATGCAAATGAGTTCATAACTGGGGTCCGGAACTCCCGTGCCCACAAAAATTTCGAATTCTTGTCAGGTCAAGTGGTTAAGTAAATAAATTCAATCCTCATACCTCTTGATATTTTATGGTTTATATACTCATAAAGATATAATTTTATCATCCAGCTCTTCTGGATTGCAGCTGCATGGAACTCAGCATTACAATCCTCTTTATTGGATTACTATGAGGCTGGTAGCCGAGTCCGTTAGAAGAGATTTCTCTGAGAGCCACATGATTATGTAAATACATAAGTACACTATAATACAAATAATAATAATGATGATGATGATAATAATAATAACAATAATAATAATAATAATAATAATAATAATAATAATAATAATAGTAGCATATATATATATGTGTATATATGTATATATATATATATATATATATAT
>NC_068986.1:86253854-86255303 GCF_001194135.2 Octopus bimaculoides | reverse complement strand
GTGTGTGTGTGTGTGTGTGTGTGTGTGTGTGTGTGTGTGTGTGTGTGTGTGTGTGTGTGTGTGTGGATGTGTATGTGTGTACAGGACATCACCAACAGGAAACAACATGAAATACGAAAACAAATGGGTTAAATGCGCAAATAACGAGAAAAAAAAAGGACAAATAATACAATGAATGATCCGTCATCTGGTGTCGGCTGTCTATCTACTTCCCATTTCGAGGAATCAACGATAATAAGATTCTTCGAAGACAGTTACTCCCATAGATACCAAAATAAAATTTTGGATTTATGGCTGGTCAAATTTAGGAAAAAAAACAAAAAAAAATAAACAGGACAATGGTGACATACAGGAAAACCGAACGAAAACCTGAACACCGAAAGAAATATTTTCTTTGAAAAGAGAAAAGATAGAAGAGAGAGATAGGAGACTGTAAACCTTAGACCATCCGTGCAGGAAAGAAAGATGGTCACGCGAGGAAAAGAAAGATGGACTATAGTCACGTGTGAGCAACGAAAGAGAGAAAAAAGAGAAATTGAGGGATAGAGAGAGAGACAGACAGAAAACGGTTAAACGGACAAAATGGAATTAGAGTGAGTAAAAGGGAATTAGAAAGAGAAGAATTGGAGAGGATAGGGGAGATAACAGAATAGAGTAGAGTCGCATCATATACAGCATGTTGCCATATAATATTCTTAACTTCGCACATGCGCGTTTTTGATTTCGTCGCCTACGCAGTAGAAAAACAGCACTATATTGGAAACGACATGCTGTACTGCTTGTCATTCGCGACGGAAGCTTCAATACGAACATTTCAGTGTTTGAGTGACAATCTGATGACTGTGCAATCTGAAAACATGTACCGAGAGTGATAAAAATGAAACAACCAGTCAACATCATGGTGCTTGGAGTGATCACTCGTGATAGAGTCGTTATGCCTCCATTCAACTTTCAACACAGCCTCATACTCAACGCTGAGGTTTACTTCAAGTGGCAGAAGGAGGTAGTGTTGCCCTGAGTCAAGAGGGTGGCTGCTGGAAGACCCTATGTCTGGTAACAGTACTATGCACCATGCCACACAAGCAGGAACCCTCAGTCAAAGCTCTTAGACAATTTCTGTATGTATATAAGTTCAGTAAAAATTTGAGGCACCAGAATTTAGTACGGTATTATCCATACAATTTCAAAATAAGGTGATTAAAATCAAAATACGTAACAAGGATATCCAGAGGTAATGCAGTATGATCGTTTCATGCTACTACATTTAATTGAACAATGTAATCATTACATCAATTTAAAATGCAGAGCTGCACAAAGACATAGAATCTATCTATCTATCTATCTATCTATCTATCTATCTATCTATCTATCTATCTATCTATCTATCTATATTTGTCTATATACATATATGTACACACACACACACACACACACACACACACACACACA
>NC_068986.1:86250856-86251676 GCF_001194135.2 Octopus bimaculoides | reverse complement strand
TATATATATGTATATACACACACAAACATATATATTGGCATGTGTTTCTGTGTGTATGTGTATGACTGTATGTGTGTTTGTGTGTATTTGTAGGATGGCAGTTATACATAGATATTTGGAATTGTCAAGAAATGTATCTACAGTAATAGATTTCTGCTGATCAGAATATCGCTTCGGAAACCAGACAAAACATGATAATTATGGATAACTGCCATCTTCTATACTCAGGTTATAAATTTACATTTGTACCAATTATATTTGGTTCACTTGACTTTGCTAGTAAATTCTTCAATAAACCGGTTAATTTTCACGTTACCCTAACTCTAACCTTAATCTTAAAGTGGAACAGTATAAATATGTAATACTTTTCGAAAATTCAAAGTACAATCTCCATGCGTCAGACGCGGCTTCTCCAAAGAAACGTAAGCCTATACCATGTAGCAGGATGGAGCCCGGGTCATTGTTTTTGTTGCCTAATGGTGCTTCGCAATATTCTGGGCGGCTCTAATTTGTAATAAATGCCGAAATGGAGTTTCGAAATAAGTGCATTACTGTAAGTCTGAGGGTATACCATTGAGGGGACAGTGCCGTCCTGTGCATCCCTTATCGACGGGCATGCAGGTTAGCGAAATAAATCTTTTAACAATTCAACCATGCCTGCGTTCAATGATACACATTCATACGTGCATTCATAGATGCGTGCATGTATGCATGTAGGCGACAGGCAGGCATGCATGCAGGCAGGAATGCTAGCATTCATTGATACATACATACATACATACATACATACATACATACATACATAAATACATACAAACAA
>NC_068986.1:86247145-86250787 GCF_001194135.2 Octopus bimaculoides | reverse complement strand
AGCATTCATTGATACATACATACATACATACATACATACATACATACATACATAAATACATACAAACAAGAAATACCCTCTTGTTGATTTTGAAATTCCAATGAAAGAGACTTAAATCTATATTAGAAACCGAAACTTTCTCTATTCGCAAGAAATCTTTAAAAAAAACAACTGAACAATTACATACATAGATACACACATACATACATGGTGATTGCTGTATCTTTTCAGATGATAGCTGTGTCAGATTCGGACCTGTTCTGATTCACTTTCATCCTTGGATGTGTGTAGATATGACTTTTCACCCCCGCGTCTATCTCCGTAAGAGGCTATGAGATACAAAACGGAAGAAAATCATATGAATAGTGAGACATCTCTGTCATTGAATTTAAATTACAAAAGCTCCCAATCGCCATAGTATGTTCTATTGATAACCGATATAATATCATTGGTACTATGTTAACTGCAAGTTTTATATCGAAATATCTACTCCGAGATGAGCTGTCTTCCGCACAGCTTTGTTAGAAATATCAAGAGCTTCCATAACCTTCGGGAGATTTGTTTAACCCTTAGATAGAACCATCGCAGATACTATCATTCTGGACCCGAACGGAACTGAGAGCAATGATAATTAAGGAGTGAGCCCACGCTCCTCATAACTCCAGCTCTCTCACAAACCTCACCATTAGATGCAATTTAATGGCATAGATACACACACACACATACATACATAAATACATACATACATAGACACATGCATACATACATAGACACATGCATACATACATACATTCATATATACATATATAGACACACGCATACATACATACACGCACTCATACATACATGCATACATCCAGAAATACAGACATCTATACGTACATATATGCTTACATACACAGACACACACACGCACACACAAACACACACACACACATACACACACACGTGTGTATATTCATACATACATGCACACCATGCACGCATCCATATACTGACAGATGAAGGAAAAACAACATCGTAGAACTTTTCCATGAATAACAATTACCTGTTTATATCAATATTTTACGGGAAACACTATAATGCTTTAAAAACGCCGTAAAAGTAAATTACATTTAAATAAACACACACCACTCTCCCACACAACACCAATGGTCTTTCACACACACACGTGATAGACATATAACCAACAGTCACATAAGCACACACACACATACGTACACAGATACACACACACATACGTATACTACTTTGCACTGATGTAAACATTGTACGTTCGTACCCCATTCCTAGCTAACACCTTTTGCTCCAGATATAATGGCGGACTTCGTCATCAATGGCGTTGTGTATGATCGAATAAAGTGGGAAGGGGAGGGGATACAGATGAACAGAATTAGAACGAGAAGGTTAATAGATGAAAGATGGCGTGAGGTGAAAACGAGAGAGTGGTGGAGATGGTGTGAGGAAAATGAGTAAGTGAGAGGAGAGAACGCTACAACGTGGATGGCGTGTGAGAATGTGCCCAAAGAGAAAGAGCGAGGAGTGAAAGGGTGATTGCAGGGTGAAAGTAGGTTGGAGACTGAAAAAGCGACAGTAGTTGTGTGTTTATATGTATATGTATTTTTATGTGTATGTTGGGTATGCAAATGTTGAGTGTGTTTTGTTTGTATGTGTGTACAGAAAGACTAAGGGTGCAGCTTTTGTAGGGAAAAGGGGAGATAATAAGATGGTGAATAAAAAAAAAAGAGTGCGACTCACTCGTAAGTTATGATTGAGTTTAAGATGGAACTAAGTTAAAGGTACGGTAAGGTGAGAATATAAGAATGAGAGGGAACATGGGAAAATAAATGAATGAGAACTGAGTGAAGATGGAGAGAAAGTTCTAGAGGAAGACGGTTAGTAGAGAAAGAACCAGAAAGATGGGGTGAGGAGAAAACATGCTGAGAGGAGAGGAATGAAAGTGAGGGGCAGTCTGTGATTTGAGAATAAAGGGTGAAAAATAAATTGTAATTTGATATTGGAGCAGAGGCACGTCTCTCTTTATCCTCTTCTTTCTCTTTCACCCATGCATGCACGTATACATAGTGTTTTAATGTGCGTACATCTATATATACATATACATTCATACATACATACATACGCACATATATACAGACACAAACACACACACACACACACACACCACACACACACACGGACAGAAGCACACATGGACAGACACGCACAAACACACATACACACATACACACTTACACACATAAGAAGAGAGGGACAGTCAAAAAGATAGAAACAATTTGGTATATATATATATTAGCCTGGTTGACTGTCCGTTTGTATATCTTTCTCTCTTTCTATCTATCTAAATATCTATCTATCTCTGCCTGTGTCTCTATTTATCTTCCATCTTGTCTATATATATATATATATATATATATATATAGATAGATAGATAGATAGATAGATAGATAGATAGATAGATAGATAGATAGCTTTAAAGATCAATTCGCAGATATATGGCAAGATGGAAAGATAGAATGATAAACAGATATGATAGACAGAGAGAGACAGAGGGAGATTGAGAGAGAAAGAGAGAGATCGGGAGGCAAACAGATAGAGAAAGCAAGTGACAGAAATAAGGCGTATAGGGTAGTAAGGTAAAATAACTATAATTACGCTGAGGAACAAACTTTTAATAAAAGATAAATAATTAAGAATATATACAGATAATTATCTCGTTAGGAAAGTAATGACGCAGGAGTGAGACATTAGCAGAGAGGGAGAAAACGACGGTGTCAGAAAGTTTTGGAAAAGAGCGTTACTTGAAAGACATTGCTCATGAGTTGAGATATCACAGGAGGTAGATGAAACTAATGAGAAACGGAAGAAAATCAGAAGGAAGATGATGAAGGTTATAGGTGAGGCGAAGATGTATGAAGCAAGACAAATGAATTGATGGAAACTGAGTGAAGTTTGAACATAGGTTTTGACGAGCAGATAATGTGAAGGGTGTCTGGAGACTGCCAATGTAAGATTGACGGTAGATGAGTGAGCGTATTGAGGACATGACTAATACCTCGGTATCTAGGTATATGTGTGTGTGTGTAAGTATGAATACATATACGAATAGAGCTATATATACGCACACATTATATATGCACTATATATACGCATATATATATACGTATATATTCATATATACATGCATATATATATATATATATATATATATATATATATATATATATATATATATATATATATATATATATATATATATATATATACAGATAGACAGATAGATAGATAGATAGACATATATATATACACATATATATTTATAGAAACATATATATATATATATATATGAGAACTATGCATATCTGTTTGTTTATGAGTGTATCCATGCGTTTGTGCACATGTGTATATATTTATATATGGATATATGTGCAAATATACACATATATCTATATATAAATATATACACATGTGCACAAACACATGGATACACTCATAAACAAACAGATATCCATAGTTCTCATACGCACATAGTTTGTTATGCACGAGCGTGTACCAGGCCACTTACGTCTTACTCTCACGTTCTCTCATATATATACATACATACATACATATATACATATATAT
>NC_068986.1:86241026-86245597 GCF_001194135.2 Octopus bimaculoides | reverse complement strand
GTGGCGGTGGCGGTGGCGGTGGCGGCGGTGTTGATTTTGGTGTTAAGAGGTTTGTGATATGATATTTAGGGGTGTTGTTGGTAAGTAATACGTTGTTATTCAACCATCAGGATGGTGCTGGCATTGATTATAATAGTGCTGATGGTGGTGATGGTTGTATTGTCAGTGATGGCTATCGTGGAGGTATGATGGTGAAGGTGATGATTATGGTTGGTGTATTGAACTGAACGCTTGCTTGATCTGGATGTTGGTCTGTACCTTAATATGTGAACAAGACAGTATTTACAACGTCAATAACCACTTTCGGACGATGACAATGACTCTGTTGGTGATGATGATGATGATGATGATGATGATGTCGATAATGACGATGCTGATGAAAATGTTGGTATTTATGACGATTATGATGATGACAACGACAAGGACAATGGTAGTAATAGTTGTGGTGGTTAGGTTGGCGGTGTTGGTGGTGAAGACGATGATTGTAGGGATGGTGTGGTGGTGGTGGTGGTTTTGTAGGTTGATGACCAACATCATCATCATAAAGATGATGATGTTCTGTGTAGAAACGTCAACGTTTGTATAGATTTTGTTTTCTTTCGTTAATATTTTTTTTACCATTGTTTTGGAGACTGATTCCTAAATTTCATACCCCATCATTAACACATCTTGTGCATTTCCATTATAGTTTGATATATATTTTTTTCGTTGGATTTTCCAGTAATATTATGGCCAGAATGACTAAATAGGTTAATAAAACCGAAATAGTTTTGGTTCCTATTTGTTGGCCAAATCCTTGGCATATACTGTGTTTTTCGGTGTATAATTATCCGCTTTCATATCGAAGTGTCTGTTAACCGACATATTAGCGAGTAAACCAAATTGACAAACTGCCTCAAAGAATATAGGCAAGCGTTTCGTTTATTGAATAATTGGTAAGAAAGGAAAAGTATCTAAGCTTCTAAGTTGGGGAGATGTTTGAAGTGGCAAGCGGATGTAGTGATGTGTGTTAAAAATACATACATTTAATGACTTAATTGATTTGAAGGTTAATTGCCAGCGGAAAGATTTGTGAGTAAGGAGAGTTGAATAATTTTTGAATTTTGTTGGTTTCAAATTGAACAGGAGGTCTGGGATTCACAAAAGCATTGTTTTACCAGTTCTATGACAAAAAGTATAATTTATATATCAGAAGTGAATTCTTATTTCGTGTTTGATTCCCCAAGTATAGACGAATATTTTGGAGATACATTTCAGTTAGTTTCTATTTAATTATTTTATGTAAGTAACGACTTTGTACAACTTTTTTTTTCCGAATTTCGAATCTTAAAACATCTTAAGAAATCTGTATTGAGGCAGTATTAAATTAAAATAGACAGCTATGCATTATAATTAATGTAGATACAGTTCGTCGCCCAGTAAATTCCTCTTATGTACGTACTGCGTCAAAAGCACAAAACATAACAGAGCGGTCACCGAGGACACCGAATGAATTTCAGCCTTTTGTGTTCTTCTCGATGACTTTTCGCGCTGTCAGCTACATTTGTCGCCTTCGATGTAGGAAACAGTGAGTAACTGTTTTCGTTAGATTCAGTAGGTGTGTTTGAAGGCAAAAATATCTTAAGGCTAAACAATATCTTATGGCTAAACGATTATGCTGTTTTAATATTTAAATAGTGCTGCACACTTAGAAAATCTAAGAATCACAACAGCTAAGTGTCACATGTAATCTAAGAGAAATGTGACGAAATATCAACCAGCCAAGACGGGTCATCTGGATATAATCTTTTCTACTCTAGGCACAAGGCCTGAAATTTATGGGGAAGGAGACAGTCGATTAGATCGACCCCAGTACGCAACTGAGACTTAATTTATCGACCCCGAAAGTATGAAAGGCAAAGTCGACCTCGGTAGAATTTGAGCTCAGAACGTAAAGACAGACAAAATACTGCACACATTTCGCCCAGCGTGCAAACGTTTCGTCCAGCTCGCCGCCTTGGTTCCTCTGTATATATGAAGCAATCATTTGTATACAACCTGTCCTGATCAATCTCTACTATCTTTTATTTTTATTTCTTTAGTCATTGGACTGAAGCCAGGCTGAAGCACCGCTTTTAAAAGGTTTATTCGAAATGGTATTTATAATTTTCAAACTCGGGTAATTATGCTAACAGTCCTGTTCGCCGAATCGTTAAGTGATCGGGCTAAGGAAAAGGACAAACACAAACAGAAAACACATAAACACATATATCCGCACACTCAGGCACACTCAAGCACACACACACACACATACACACACACACACACACACACAAACACGCACGGATACGTACACACACCTACGTACACACACACACTTACACACACTTGCACAACTCATGTATATACACGATAGGCTTCCAAACTGTTTTTCTCTAGTTTTCTTCATAAGGCGTTAGTCAGTCCAAGAATATAGTAAAATTCAATTGCTCAAGGTGCCTCGCAGTGGGACTGAACCCGAAATCTTATGATTACAAAGCAAGCTTCTTAACTACACAGCAACTTTTGCGCCTTTTATTAATGTCCTAAAATGTGTATGGTGTTAGGATTTTCTTAATCAATGGAGAAAATTTAATACCATTGACAGAGTTGAGATGTGTTGTTAGATATTACAGTCCTCCCCATGCATAAGACCGCTGCCCTTGATATTACAGTTGTGTATTACATATTTATATCTGTCTGCAATGAAAATATAGACACGAAATGAATCGCAATGGGTTGTAGTTTTTAGCAACGGTGGAATTAAAACTGTTCTACAACGTGCCTGCTGTTTTGCTGAAATGAATGATGACTTGTGAGTTGAAGCTTTTTTATAGCAGTTATTTCATTTCAGATGTATAACGGGAACCTCCCTGTGGGACAAACATTAAATAGAGATACAGTGTAGCACTGATAGAGACTTTAACTGTACAAATTTCATTGGATTGCAGTTAGCATTTGGCAAAATAAATGTTTGAAAATGGAAAGATATTTAACAGTTGAATCACACAGGAAACGTGTGAGAAAATAATATTTCAGTCTGCTAAATAACACCAGGCAAAATATTGCCCCATATACCAAATTGTAGCTATTTTACATCAAGTTATATCTAAGGGCTGCTCACGCAGATAATTCAGTTTCCCTTAGATGCATAACACGTACGCACATGAAGACACAGATATATATATATATATATATATACACACACTCATACACGCACGCAGATATATACTTATGTGAGTTTCTGTGTGTAGTCGACCATGTCACTCATCAGCTGATCCATTGATTCTATAAGAACAGATCAAACCGACTGAAATATTAGGCGGTGAGTTCACACAAAGTGGACATAAATTTCATACCTACATTCTCTTCACTTCAGACTGATGTATCATCTTATATAGTCAGGTGTCAAAAAACACCATTGCATACCTTTATGAATTGTTAAGTGGTTAAGGCTTTCGAACCACAATATCCACGTGCAATTCCGCAGCATTGTACCAGATATCACATCCTCTATATATGTTCAAGAGATAGAGAATATGTAAAGATAGAAAGTGTGAAGAAGCTGTCGTGAAACCAAATGCGTTTATATATATACATATAAAGCATTTATCATTAGAAGTAAAATATTATATGTGTATATAGATAGATAGATAGATAGATAGATAGATAGATAAATAGATAGATAGATAGATAGATAGATAGATAGATAGATAGATATATGTGTACATATATGCATAGCTATATTTATATATGATTTGATATTTATGAGTGGTATACAATGCAAATAATGAAAATAAATTGTGTTGTATATTAAAATGAAATTGTCTTTTAAAAAAATCCTAGAATCACAAATATAAGTAGTTAGTATAATTTTATATAAGTTACTTGAAATTCAGATGACAAAAAGTTTAGGGTTGTGACGGTGTAATTTTTAGGCTAATATAATGGGGAAAACAGATTTGTAATTACTTAAAGAGCATTATATTCGTTTGTGTGAAATAAGTCTAAGAGGAAGGACTAAAAAAAGTAGAATAGTTGTTAATATTACAGTATAGAGAAATACAATACTTGCTGTGGTTAAATATATTGAAAAAAAAACACGTATGATTTTTTTTTTTTTTGAGAGTTTGAATAAGGTTACAATGTAAGGAAGATAAGGCTAAGGTATATTCTTAAGAATGATTTTTCGAAGAAATACATTTTTCTATATTTTAATGTTAACTATGTTAGTTATTAAAAAATTGCAATATGAATTGAGCATCTAGTTACGGATAAAAGAGGTAGAAAACCGAAGTGATATTTATAAATAATATTCTAACTTATATAACGTAGTGGTGAACGTGGATGTAAGAAAAAGTGTTTTTATTATTATGGAGTGATAGGTACGAAATAAATAAGTATAATAAAGATACGAGAAGTAATTCATATGTATAAATCTCTAATATACAGAAGAATATTATTTCAAAATATGTATATATATTTTGCATACAGATGCATTAAAAAAAAAGAAAATACAAAATAAGATGAAAGGATATATATGTGTATATGTG
>NC_068986.1:86237723-86240957 GCF_001194135.2 Octopus bimaculoides | reverse complement strand
ATATATATATATATACTTGTTGCTTATGCAGATATATACATACATATGTGTACATCCATATATCTTTGTATAACGATATTATAATATATGACGTACGTATATGCATAAAGTTAATAAGTTTTATAAGTTAAATATAGAATATAATGTATAATCTATTAATTATATTAATCAGTGTAAATATAAAGTTGAAAAAAACGTCAGAAGTAGTAATAATTATTATTATGATAGATAAATAAAAATAATATTAAAACTAATGAAGAGAAAAAACAGAAAAAGAAGGTGGAAATACTATAACTCTATTTATATGCATAACCAAAAAGATAAATAAACTATATCTATGAGAATGTGTGCATTTCGTGTAACTCAATGACTTCCACGAAAGTTTAATGAATTTCATGGAAGTGATTAGAATTACTATTACTGTTAGTATAAACGTATATCATCTGTAAGATTTGGTTAATATACGGAGATTTGTAAGAAACACAAAATATTCAAATAACATTTTAGAAATAAAAATTGAGATAGTTAATAGAGGTAGTTTTTTTTATATATATATATATACGCATATTGTACAAACGGAATAGGATACGAATAAGGAAGTAAATGTGAAAAGGATAATAAAAAAATATATAATGGCAAAATAGTCATCGAAAAAATATTAAAAGGTGTTTGCCTTTATCAATAGTAAAAAGCAAAAAGTAAAAAGTATCATACATATTGGCATTAGGAAATTATGATGGTAATAATAATAATAATAATAATAATAATAATAATAATAATAATAATAATAATAATAATAATATTTAGACTAGGTGAGAGAGGCGTATCTAAGTACACATTTTAAAAATATAGATTACATACAAATAATGTATGTATATATATATATATATATATATATATATATATATGTGTGTGTGTGTGTGTGTGTGTGTGTGTGTGTGTGCGTGTGTGTGTGTGTGTGTGTGTGTATTAAGTAATGGTCCAAAAATTGTCTAAAATATATATATTGAGAAAGAGGGCAAGGTATATAAACATTTGGTATAGGTTTTATATAAGTAAAATGAGGTTCGTACAATATATGGCGGGATGGTTCAATAACATATGAATATCCAAATAGTGTAAGATAATTAAAGTAGAGCGTATTATAGAATAATTTAGAGAGAGGTTTTATACATAACAACTAAAGTTCAAGGAGAAGGAATAATATGTCAGTACTTAAGGTAGTGGGTGAAAAGATTATTTAAGGTTAATGAAAAGGAACTTTGACAAATGTCTACAAGAAGAAACCTTTTCATCTCTCGAATTTACGAGAAAACTATTCATTTTCATTGTTATATAAACTCTCTTCTACGCATAATTTGAATATCATATTATTATGTCTATAAGATGGAACTGAAGAAAGTATTTTGCAAGAAATCGAGTAATCTGTATTGCTTCTTTTCCGTTGCCAAACCTTTTTGGATAGACCTGTGCTATTTATTTTTCTAGGGTCATTAAAGGATAATCTATGATTATCTAATCTTAATTTGAAAGCATTTTGTGTACATCCGATGTAAGTCAATTTAGAGAGATTATGGGTAATAACTGTTGCTTTGTATACTACATCTTTCATTTTACAGTTACCTTCTACTTCACAAGTATTCGGGTTTCTACAATTACAATTAGAATTATTAGTTGGTACTCTATTGTTATGTCTATATGTATTAGGGGTAATTGACGTTTGGTTATTCTGATAATTGTTATTAGATATGGAATTATCGAGGTTAGTATGTATATTACAAAGTTTTTTGTTTTTTTTATAGAATTGGTCTAGTTTCCTATTGTGAAATGAAGTGATGATCCTATATAGGTTTAGAGATACTGAAAATCCAAATCTGATCATTTTGTTATTAAATATTTTTGCATATTTAGAGTTAAATTTTTTTTTAATGTTGTTTCTAATGCATTTAATAGAATTAGATTTTAGATGTTTTGCAAAAAGAATTATGATCCAAATGATGTTATTGCTGCGTCTATTATCGTAGTGGTTTAATATTTTGTGGGTCATCTATTCTTACATATGGTATAGATTACTTTGTTTCTATATTATTCGTAACTTTATTAATATGATTTATGCGATTATGTGAATTATTAGAAGGATGATATGTAGTGGGATAAGTTTCATTTTTCAAGTGTGTAGGTTTCATGTTCTTATTTCTATCTTTAGTTATTTGATTTCGATATTTATTGTTCGTCTACTTGGGTTTAATTACATTATTAACAGTGATTTGTGGGTTGGTAAAATTACTGTTATTCGTCCTATTAGCGAGGTTATGGTTATCCTGCTCATATAGCGTCTGATATTATGTTTATTGTTGTTGTAGGATTTGTCTATTGCTAATGTATTGCTGATGATTATTATTGAGAAAACTTAATTAATCGTGTGTCGGTGTTTTCTAATATACCAGTTGATATGGGTTCATTAATATGGTTATTTATTGGAATAATTAGAATAGCTGCTATTGTTTTCGTTGTACTTAATTCGATATTTGTCTCCTGCCTTCTTAAGTGCTAGATTATAGTAGTCCTTGTGTTTGTTAAAATTTTCCTCATTGGATAATAAGTTAATTCTACTTTCTATGTTAGAGGGTAGATTTTTTTAAATAATATTATGAGGATGGTTACTTTGTGCATGTATGTACGTGATAGTATTGCTAGGTTTATGGCAAGTTTGATAACATGAAATATTAGGGTTAAAATTAACGTCTAGGAATTTCACTTAGTTGTAATCTTTTTCAATGGTAATGGCTAGTTCTTGGTTTTTGAAGAAGTTGTGTAATGTCTTTTTTTTTGTATATCTCTACCGACTTAGTTGGAATTTACACTTACTCAAAGAAGAATTCCCTGAATTCGATGGGGACGACGCACTATTTTTAGTTAGAAATACCTCCAACAGAAAATTTGAGCTATACAGTTGGAAGATCAGAAGTGGGATCACGGCTTGTGAAATTCCGCATTCTGGTATATCAGTCTTTTCCGAGGGGTGGGGGTGGGGTAAAATACCAGAAATTTAATGAAATTTCAAGTACGGATGTATTACATCCAGGATTGGCAAATGGGAACACGTCACACATTCATTCCTGATGTTCGGTCTCTTTCTCAGGTTCTCTTATTGTATGTAAGGATGTATGTATGCATGCGTATGTATATGCATAAGCGTGTTTTTATGTATATAAGTCATTACATATATATATA
>NC_068986.1:86236232-86236922 GCF_001194135.2 Octopus bimaculoides | reverse complement strand
ATATATATATATATATATATATATAAAGAGTGCGCTGTATTGAATGTGTACGTATGCAATGTTATCTGGTCTAGTGTTGCAATGTCTCTCACCGACCACAGTAATATCTCTAGGTGGAGGTCGAAAACAAGACAATGGCTGTTCATATGCGAGCCACTATCAGACATCGAGGCAACGTGTCATAACTCTATCTGTGCCACACACAATGAATCGACACGTCAGTCTGTAGTTTGATTACACACTCACCACTAACTAAAGAAACAGTCATTAGTTCGTGTTAATTATATCGTATATAAATACTGATATATTTATGTATACAAAAGTATTGTATATATAAACAAATACCGAATTATACACGTATACATGGTAGTATATATATATGTGTGTGTGTGTGTGTGTGTGTGTGTGTGTGTGTGTGTGTGTGTGTGTGTGAGTGTGTGTGTGCTTGCGTTTTTGCGTTAGTGTCTATGAATTGTGTGTATAAACCAGTATATATTTTTGTATGTAAGGCGTATATATATAAAGAGCCATATCAGTATTTCGCCCGCTCAAACATATGCGCACATTTATATACTCATATATTCTCACACCTATACACACAAACGCACACACAGATATACATATATAAGATTAGATATACTTGTAGTTGTTTGTGTATGCATACATACCTACTTATAAGTTTTAATTTTT
>NC_068986.1:86233638-86234987 GCF_001194135.2 Octopus bimaculoides | reverse complement strand
TATATATATATATATATGAACAATTTGAAAAACCTACACGACTAGGTGAAAAGCGCTTCATTTAATATGTGACATTAATAAAAATCTGTAACTGTACAAACATCCAGGTTTCTGAGTACCTTAATTAATTTTTTTCTATATAATTTCTGTACATCACCTCCAAACCTTCAAATATATATATACATTATGTGTATCAGTAGGCGAATGTGCCTCCTGGCACATGGATATTAATATGGGTGCTAAGTATCGAGATGTTTTTAAAAAACACTTGAATTTGTTTACAGTTACGCATCTGCCCACACGCATGCATACTGACAATCACACACGCGGTGGTCATTAAGCTCAGTAGTAATTTGGGAGCTGTACTTTTGTGATCCTTTCTAACAATTTGCGTAAGAGTCCTACAGTCCCCATCTCAGTGTTTTGGTTTTCTTCTAGAGTTTTGTTTCGGCAAGGAGGCTTTTCCGTCTTTCTCAAAAGCTGACAGTACTTTATGATACACCAAACAGTACTTCTGATACACCAAACAGTACTTCTTGTTAAACCAAACATTTCGGCTGTTTTGTTACACTAGCGCCTGCCATACGAGCACCAACAATTTAACCTCTTTGAAAGTCCGATAGATCTATCATTTTAATGAATTTTAATTACCCTTTTCTGATATCTGAAAAGAAACAGCAATTTTAGCAAAACATATTAAGCAATACTAGAAATAAATCAAGAAACATAAAATAAACAAGCTTTTGGCGGTTTTATAGACATTTCAAAATTATGATGCTAAGATGCTAGGTGTTTCCATTATTTCGTCCAACCCTGTATGTATATATATATATAGTCTATCCAAACATGAACAAGCAAGAAAAAACAACAAAAAACCACAACAACGCGAGGAGGTGGTACAAGTACTGACGCTCAGGATAGGAAAGAAAGAGGATTTTACACTTCGAGCAAAGCTCTTCTTCAGAAATAGAGGAAAGATCAAAAGAATGGAAGACGGAGGAAGAAAATCGACAATGATACACACCTGGTTACATTTTGAAATGACCGGAAGATAATGGGCGAAGAAAAAGTGCTTTCTAACACAGGCGAGTGTAACAGAAGGAGGTATGTGTGTGTGTTTGTGTGCGTGTTAATAGCACGTGTATGTGCGTATGTGAGTGTGTGTTCTGTGTGCAGTGTGTGCCTCTGTCGTGTGTGCGTGTGTGTCTATGTATGTATATATATAAATATATATTTATATGTATGTGTGTATGTATAAATATATATTTATATATACATGTGTGAGTGTGTATATATATGTATATGTATATGCACATATAAATATATATATATATATATATATATATATA
>NC_068986.1:86231473-86233261 GCF_001194135.2 Octopus bimaculoides | reverse complement strand
TATATATATATATATGAATGTATGTTTCGTGTATAAGTATAATTATAGTCAACTCTGCATCGTGCAGAACCGCCTGTGACCCTTTTCTTTATTACCATGGACCGCTGCCGATGCTACTATTTGCGATCACTTTGTAGTAGGGTTATTGCACTAGTAACACCGGACAAAATTATTACCACACATATCCTCAAATACTTCTTCATCTTGAAGGTTATAAACAAATAACAAATTATAATAAATGCTGAAAATGTGCTAAAATAGCATGAAAACAGGTAACGTATGAGAAGAGTTTCTGGCTTTGAGTTCGCAGTACTGAATTTAATATGGTAAACTAGATTAAGGTGGTTAGTTGGCATAATCAGTAATACGTCAGGCAAAATGTCTAGCGTCATTTTGTCTTCCTTTACGCACTCAGATCAAGCAATGTCGGCGTCGACTTTACATTTCATCCTCCCGTAGTCGACAAATAAATACTCGTTGAGCACTGCGGTCGATGCAATCGACTTCTTACGTTCCCTGAATTTGTTGGCCTTGTGCCAAACTTTGAAATCAATATTATGAAATGAAATAAGGCGGTGAGAAAGTAAAATCATGAGCACGTCAAGCGAAATGCCTAGTGGCATTTGCGTTCTGATTTGAAATCGCACTGAGGTCGATTTTTGACTTTTATCGTCTTGGGGTCGATAAAATAAGTACCAGTTGAGCACCTTGTGCCAAAATTTGGAACCAATATGATGAGATTAATCTATACTTGATTAAATATTGTGGGATACGAAGAAACAGAGATTTTTTTTTTTTTTTTATCTGATAGCAATTCTCTGAAGTGAAGCTTGGTTAATGTGTGATAGAACTTTGGAGTGTGATTACGAATTTTGTGGCCAAATACACACTTGTTGCTTCGCTATATTCCTGGAAATTATAATTTATTGTATTTGCCTCAGAATAATTAGCAATAGTACGAAGGTGGGCTCAAAAGTTCAGAGGCTTAATATGATGCTAGATCAGCGAAATCTAACATGCATTGTTTCTTACCCAACAAACTGGCACTTGACTGTTCAAAGAATACATCAAATGTAACTAGTAGCGACTTCTCTTGAATATGGACAAAATTTGGTCGCACTGCAGCCAATGTTATGAAAAGCAGTATATTTTAGTTTATAATATTTGACATGTCTGCACAAGCATGTATGCTATAAGTCGTATACACCAATACATTAAAGATAAACTTACATGAATTTCTGGTATCCTTCCTAGGCCCACCAGTAAGAAACCTGAACGCTCAAAAACATCACATATATACATTTGTTATTTGCTCTACATACACATCGTTCTTATTTTGTCATGCATGTAGAATGATTTATCGATCCTTTCTTAGTATTTTTGAAGTACTGAGTAGTTGTAGAGGTTTAAATGCAGTCACAAAACGGAGAAAATTGCTATTTTCTCTAATAAGATTTAAGTCATTTGTTTTCAATAGAAAATATGTAAATAAATCAATGCTTTTTTAAACAAGATGTTAGAAAACAAAGAAAGCTTCTAAATTTGATATGATTCATGATCTGGTATAGCAGAGAATAAATAGTAGTAATCATAGACGGAATAATTAAGATATGTCTCCTGGCTTACAATTTTGGACATTTTGGCATTTTAGCTAGTATTTTCCTTTATATTATTCTCCATCCACTCTCTCTCTCTCTCCCTCTCCCTCTGTCTCTCTCTCTCTCTCTCTCTCTCTCTATCTATCTATCTATCTATCTCTTTCCATACATATATATATATATATGTATA
>NC_068986.1:86228258-86231305 GCF_001194135.2 Octopus bimaculoides | reverse complement strand
ATATGTGTGTATGTCTGTATATTTGTATGTGTGTGTAAGTCCGTATAGGTGTGTATACACATACAGACATACAACTCTAGCTCGTTCTTTTGCAGAATATAAAAAAGACTAATTATAAACAGTCTGATTAGACATATCTCAATATTCCTATAGAATACGTAAAAAAAGAAGAAAAAAATTGCCAATAATAAATAAGAACAACCGCGAATAAAGTTAAAATAATATAAAAAGCGTAAGTTTTAAATCTATTTCATTTTAAAATTGAAAGGAAGACAAATCCAACATTGGAGATTTTATAACAAGGAAAAAAAACAGAAATATACGATAATAAATAAAAAGATAAATATAAAATAACAATAATTATAGTAGTAATAACAACAATAACAACAACAAAAACAACAATAACAACCACAATAATAATAATAATAATAATAATAATAATAATAATAATAATAATAATAATAATAATAATAATAATGATTGCAATAATAATAATTTTTAAAGATACAAAAACAAGGACAAAAACAATTGCATCTACAACAGTAATAGCAAAAACAAAGATAACAACAACAACAACAACAACAACAACAATGATAATAATAACAAAGTACATACAAGGAAGTAAGGAAAATAGAAGATATTAAGACAGATAGGTCACCATTAAGGATTAAAGAATTTAAACTATGTTGTCGGATGTTCCCTAAATATCTCTTTCCTTTTCGCTCAAATGATTATTTTTGTTGTTGTTCTTTATGATACTATCATCATCATCATCATCATCATTATAGTTATTACTATTATTACTATTCTTATTCTTATTCTTATTATTAATATTATCATCAACATCATTCTTATTATTATCATTATTATTATTATCATCAACATTATTATTATTATTATTATCGTTATTATTATTATTATTATTATGAGTAGTAGTAGTAGTAGTAGTAGTAGTAGTAGTAGTAGTAGTAGTAGTAGTGTATTTTGGGGGCGAGAGGAAACAGTAATGGTTTTATCATTTCCTATTTATTTCTTTTTTTCATATGTTCGTGCGGCTGTTTTGTGTTTGTGCGCTCACGTGCGTGTGTGTGTGTATGTATAAATGTGTGTATGTATGTATTTGCGTGTGTGTGTTTATGTGTGTCTTTGTGTGCGTGTGTGTATCTGTGTGTGTTGTCATATGCTGCATGAGAATATGTCTTTGAGTCAGCGTGCTCGTACGTGTATGAATATGTATATGTTAGTGTGTATGATATTTGCATTACAATTTAAATGTTGTTATTTCGTTACCAATAGTTCCATATAGATGAATTCACAATTATTCAATCACGCACGTAGTTCAACCATTTTGTTTAGTTGAATGTGATCAAGATTTCAAGCGCGATTTCTTACGGTAACAAGCGCCGCAAACACAAAAGAGGTAATTAAAGGAGCAAAAGGAAACATGTAGTCAGGAACTATAGTATCACTTATCTCCCTTGTAATTTTATGCCTACGCAAACCAGCACCATTTTAACAAATTTAACCTAAGCGTAGACAGATTATGAATCATAAAATATTGTTATTAAACCGATTACATGCTACATTAGTTAGTGGGGATGTATTCCTGAGTGTTAGTGAAAACAGTTCAACTCAAATTTTAAGAATCTTTCTTATTTTATTATCATTTTTTTTGTATACTTGCAGAATGCAGGATTACACTGTCAACTCTCAATTCCAATAATATTTAGTGTCTTAACTACCGGCTTCTGTGATGTGCCAGGTACACCAAGAACTACAGAAATAACTTTTATATTAAGACTTCTACATTTTCTTCATCTCTCTTGCTCGGTTCTGATGTTTCTCGTTTTTTTTTTCTCAATTTATTCAATATCCATTCTATTATGGCATGGTACTGCAAAAGCTGTAGCATAACCACCCTTTTTTGACTTTTTTTTCCCTCCACAATCATATCCGGTTTTCTGGTAAGTTTTTCGGGTAAAACCCATAAAATTCTCTTATTATCCTCCGTTAAAGCCTCTGACATTCTCTCATAGCATTTTCCTGCTATTTTAAATATATACAATCCACTATCATCTCCACTTACTCTTCTACTTAAAAGTTATTCCTCTGCTTTTACTATTTTTGCGCTAGCTTACTGTAGTAACTTAAGAAAATGTTAACACTTTCCTCTCCTTCCCCACGGATTCTGTGTTTGCTGTCTGGCTGAAGTTTATCAATATTTTTATCAGATTCTTTCTAACGGCTTATTCCTAAGCGGCTATTATGAACAACGCAGTTTCGCCGATTTACATCCGTCAGTCACAACATATGATATTTACTTTCAAAACCTTCAATTTTTTATTGGCCATGTTGTTCCATCTCTTTCCAGCTATTTATACTGTTGTTCTTTATTCCGTTCTCCTCCGCCGAAAGATTGCATTATTTCAGTACCTTTTCGGATATTTGTAACCGCCAGTAATAGTCTTACTTTGCTACGTACAACATAGGTTTCCAAACTCAATATCACAGTGTTTAAAGTATCAACTACGTTTAACTATCTTCTTCCTGCCATTCTGATAATTAGAACCTATCAATATTACTTTCAGAGTTGGCAGTTTTCTAGTTCTATATAATTGCTGCAACTCGGTCTTTGTTATTTGAAAATGAAGTGAAATATCTTAAAAGCGGCACATCTTATGTATTAATTGTTTCGGTAATATTCTCTGCATTTAATTTTGCTTTCTGTCCTAATACACCTCTTATAATCTTTGGAGATTTTCTCTTCACAATTTATAACTAGCATAATTACTTAGAGTATTATAGTATACACTTATCGAGTAGTATAATGCTGAGAATACATTGTGTCGTACCAAGTGGGTTGCAGTGCACGTGGGTGTGTGGTCCTGCTACGTGGCACCTTAGGCAAGTGTCTTGTACTATAGCTTCGGGGCAACTAATGCCTTGAGAGATGATTTGGTAGACGGAAATTGAAAGAAGCCTGAAAGTACAAAATACTATGTATAGTATTATAAACTATATATATATATATATATATATATATATAT
>NC_068986.1:86223486-86227704 GCF_001194135.2 Octopus bimaculoides | reverse complement strand
ATGTATGTATGTATGTATGTATGTATGTAGGTATCTGCATAGTATTTGCATGACATTATTCAGTGAAAACTTTTATACTTAGCTTCATGAGTAAGTGGGTATGTAAGAGATCAGACAAATGCCTTAAATTTTTGTAGCCGTTTGTTCACTTGCTACCCTGTTGGTCATGGTTTATATATCGTAACTGGATCATGAGTATCCAGTGTGTTTGTTAATTTGTTCTGTTAATATTTCAGTGAGATAGATTGGTAGTCTTGACTATGTTTCTATGTATACATCCACAGTATTAGTTATACACTAACACACCTATACTTATAAAACGTGCCTCATTATATGACAATATTGAAATTGTCAATGTTAAAATTCTTGAATGATCACTTCCCTTTATGCACCTAATGAGACACTTTGTCATTCTGTCATCGGCTCATACGAGGTTGCTATTGAAATCCTGTTTCTTGTCTTTCAAAAGAGCTGAACTAATTAAAACAACGATTGAATAATTGCAAAGTTATTCCCATGAAACCACTGGAGTCTTATTAGCATCCCTCAATAAATACAAGAAACTATCCATCTACCAATGAAGCGTTGATTACTCACTTTCTTCTTCGGTACTTACACCCACGAGAACACACACAGAGGCCAAACACACAGACACATACAAGCACATAAGCACACGCACAAACGCATATGCACAAAACTGCAGTGACACAACTTCAACCAGGGCGTCAATCCATATTTAGGTTAAAACCTAGAGTCTAATTCTTTCGCAATTTATATATTGCTATCATTCCTTAGTTTGATGCGTATCATAGTAGGTCTATTGACACAAATAAATACTTTTTGTATGCAGTAAATTCTACGATGTCGGAAAACAATAGTGGTAATGACGATGGTAATGAAAGTTACTTTACCTCAGTTTATGAGATTCAAGAGTTTCCGAAGAAACTCTGGTTGTAACAGCGAAAATGAAACTGGACGTTTAAGGGAAGGCCTCTCACTCTACGGTGCTTCAGTAAAGGTACAGACTGACGACAGTTGCTATCCTAATACAGTATCAGCAGATACTATAGCCTAAAAGAAAGGGCTATAGAAAACGGATGTTAACACTTTGGGTAGAGAAATGTATGTTTAAAGTGACTGACTAGAGATTAGGAGATTAAGCTACAGCTATTTGGAGAAGAAAGTGGATGACATATTTGGATGTAGAAGAGGTCACAAGAGAGCTGGAAGAGAAAGACCGGAGAGTGGGAAAGACAAATAACAATTTAAGAGATACAGCTCAAACCAAAGAAGAATCTAAATGACAAAAAAATAATATAATACAATTCTATATTTAAGAAATGAGGAATTATGTACGTTATTTACAGTTGACGAGCATACGGCGTAGTGGTTCAGAGCGCGGGCTACTAACCTCAAGATTCCGCGTTTGATCAGGCAGTGATCCGTGATCCTCCTCGGTTTAGTATTAAGGAAGGCAAATGCAGGGTACCTGTTCAGAAATAGTAATGGACAAATTAACCATTTGCTCTACATGGATGATCTTAAGCTTTTTAGTAAGAATGAAAGAGAGACTGATTCCTTAATACAGACTGTAAGACTCTTCAACAAAGATAGAGGCGAGGAGTTTGGCATATATAAGTGGGAAATATCTGTCATGAGAACCGTGAAAGCATCCAATTAACAAATGGCCAGACATTAAAACCCTTGAAAGGAGGAGAGTTATAATTATCTATGAGTATTAGAATCTAACAAAATACTAACAATCGAAATGAGAAGGAAAAGGAAGACAGAATACATCAGAAGGGTGAGGAAACTAATGAAGTCAAAGCTAAATGGTCCGAATCAAGTGAAGGATGTAAATACTTGCGCAGTATAATTACTTAGATACTCAGTAGCTTTTGTAGACTCGACAAAAACTGAATCAACAAAGAAAAACGAGGGAGAGATTCAATATGAATGGAAGACTCCTCCATCCAAAGGCAGGAGTAGCAAGATTATACTTACCAAGAAAGTAAGGCAGAAGAGGGTCAATGGCACTAGAAGACTGGATGCTGGCACACAAAAAAAATACAAGAGAAGCATGAAAACCTAAGGAGTTATGTTGAAAGCTAAGATTTCAACATACTGATAAATGGTATGAATATAAACCTAGTAAAATACTGGGAAGTAAGAAATATAAGATGTTGTGGAACTTCAACATTCAGACTGACAGAGTAATAGAAGCTAGAAAGACTGATTTCGACGTAGTAGATAGAGAATAGAAAGTTCCAGATAATTGTCTTTCCAGTCCCAAGTGATGAAATGGTCAATCTGAGAGATATAGAAAAGATAGCGAAGTACCAGGATGTAACCTATGGAAAGTGCGGGTGAAATGTATCCCAGTAGTTATAGGTGCATTGAGAATTATCCCTAAAATTTGAACTGACGAATAGAAGAAATGGGCATAAAATCCAGTTAAGTACAGCTCCAGTAAACAGTGTTAAGGACAAGTATGATAATTAGGAGGGTCCTTGGTATATAAGGTTACATGATGTGGACCGATGTTAGGATGTTTATTTTTTCCAGTAGTCTAATCGAGCATGTGTATATGAATATTATAACAATAACAACAACAATATAATACTACTACTGTTACTACTACTACTACTACTACTACTACTACTACTAATAATAATAATAATAATAATAATAACAACAACAACAACAACAAAAACAACAACAACAACAACAACAACAAAAACAATAATAATAATAATAATAATAATAATAATAATAATAATAATAATAAATCCGAAGAACAACCGACCGGTAACATGTCTCCACACCACCTACAATATCTTCACATCCGTATTGAACAGAAATCTATCCTTCCACAAGCTCAAAATGGCTGTAAAAGGGATTTTTATGGGTGTAAAGATTAACTACTTATAAGTAAAATGATAGTAGAGAATTGCCGGGAAAAAAACCCCCAAAAAACTGAGTATGGCACGGAAAGAATACAGGAAAGTGTTTGTTACTGTCCCACATAACTGAATAACCAATGCTCTTGAAATATATGAGATCTTTCCTATCATCTCCAGATTCCATAGTGTTGGCATAGCTTCCAGTGTGTATAGGTCCCAGCTCTGTCGTGTCTGTGAATATATTCCTTCTTAGCCAGGACTGGGCAGCCAGAGATAATATGGTTTATTGTTTCTTGTCCATCTCCATATATTCTACAGTTACTTGTCATGTTTCTTTTCATTATATGTTTTTGGTAATTTCTGGTGGGGAGGCTTTGGTCTTGTGCAGCAATTAAAAATCCTTCAGTCTCTGCTTTGAGACCTGAGCTTCTCCACCATTGCTGGGATTTTTCTCTGTCTAGTTATTTTGAATTTAGTTTGGCCCAAGCCCATTATTATTATTATTATTATTAATATTATTATTAATAATAATAATAATAATAATAATAATATTAATAATAATAATAATAATAATAATAATAATAATAACAACATTTTGCGTTCAAACGCAACCGTGGCCGGTTTTGCCTTTCAACCTTTCAGGGTCGTTAAAATTATTAACATTTGAACACTGAAGTCGTTGTTCTTGTGTGAAAATATGAAACCAAAGGCAAGCGAGATGGTAAGATTGTTAGCATGCCGGGCAAAAGGCTTAGTGGCATTTCCTCCGGTTTTATATTCTAAGTTCAAATTCCGGTCAATATTACATCCCATCATATCAGATGAGATAGAAATTAGTATCACAACAAAACTGGCGTCGATGATATAGACAAAAACCGTTCCCACAAAATTTCAAACCTTCTGCCTTTCGCTAAAAGGATTAATAATTGATAATAATAATATCAATAATATTTTACTTACACAAGTAACACTTCAAAATCAAAGGCAATTAATTATTGTCTTAGTGTTTCATATTTTGTTTTAGATGTTTTGAAAATATATTTTATAGATTAATACAATCTTTTCTTATTTTGTTTCTGCCCTGTACATATCTTACACATTAATAGAAACATATGTGCAGACACATGTACCGACATAAAAATAAAAACATATGTACGTATGTATATATGTATATACATATGCATGCATGTATGTATGTATGTATGTATGTATCTATGTATGTATGTATCTATGTATTTATGTATGTATGTATGTATCAATCTATCTATCAATCTATCTAACTATCTATCTATCTATCTATCTACCTATCTATCTA
>NC_068986.1:86222702-86223476 GCF_001194135.2 Octopus bimaculoides | reverse complement strand
ATATAAATATATATATATATATATATATACATACATACATACATACATACATACATACATACATATGCCTGTGTTTGTGTTTGTGTTTGCATGTACATACAAACACATAAACACATACACACATATGAAAATTTCTCTCTCTCTCGCTCACTCTCTCTCGCTCACGCTCTCTCGCTCACTCTCTCACTCTGTATATATATACATATATATACGCATGTGTGTGTATGTGTCATATATATCTCTCTATATATAGATGCATCTGTATATACAAATATATACATCATAACATACTTTCTTATATAACAATACATATATGAAAACGTATATATATTTATGCTTCTAGAAGTACATATATTTACACCTACTCACAAAAACACACATATATGTAACTGCGAGTGCATGTGTGTGTATGTTTGTGTGCAGATGTGTATGAGTGCGCGTGTGTATGTGTGTGCGCATGTGAATAGTTCCATCTATGTAACTCGTCTGTCTGTCCGTTTATATCTCTTAAATAAAATTGTACTCTATGGTTTAACGACTTTGAAGTGATGAATAAAAAATGAAAGCATTTCAAGATCATGGCATTTGACGTATTTCTCTATTGATAAGATCGACCAATTCAAATAGAATACTGGCACCGTCAAATATACTGCTTATGGTGATAAAACTAAATTCCATTGAAGACATATTTACACATTTTTCTCACATATATCTGCAAACAGACATTTACATAGAAAGCAATATATCCATATACATATTTGTTATATAAATATA
>NC_068986.1:86220130-86221727 GCF_001194135.2 Octopus bimaculoides | reverse complement strand
ATATATATATATATATATATATATATATACATACATACATGCAAATTCACAAAGATCCGTACACACCAATGCATGTAAATATATATGTATGTGTGTACCTCCACCCACATAGAATTTGTATGTATATGTGTGCTTGTGTTTTAGTCTGTGTGCATACACATATACATGCGTTCTTACATATAAGCATATCTATATATTCGTGATTATTTAGTGTGCGTTTTGCATGTAGGTTTGTGATTTTTCTAGTCCTCTATAAATTAACTTCAACTTCTCTGTGATTTTTACATACATTTCTGTGCGTGTATATTTGCGTATGATTACTAGCACGTGTTTAAGTGGTTGCGAGCTGTGTGCATCTGTTTCTGTATGAATAACGCATATTTTTCTCTGTGTGTCAATGTGTGCATAATTTCTCGTGTGTTTGTGTGTTCAGAATTTGTCTGGAAAAAGATTTTCATCATAAGTAATTGATCGCCCTCTGAAATTGAAACTATAAATCTTCGGTATAAAGCGTACAGTATATCATGGCGGAAAAAGAAATAAAAAATAGGAGATAGCGAAATGATACTCCAAAATGGTGGAATGATTGATACACGTTGGATAATTTATAAACAATATGGCGTGTCTGTTTATAACACTATACAGTACAATGGAAGGAACTTTCAAAACGATAACGGAGACCGAAAATTCTTAAATGATATAATAAAATAGAGAGGAAGTATACATTTATGATAAGCGCTTTTTAAAATACGCATGTAGAACCTGACTGAGTAGCTTCCCGCTTTTTCATATGACTGTTCAAGAATACGTTTTCACTTGATGCATTGAATCTAGACATGTAACGATTTACACTAAAATTTGGTTCCTACAAAACCCAGCAGTTAATAGAGTTTAACATATTCACAAGATACCTCCATGTAATTTCTTGGCTGAAGTAGAGAGAAAAGTATCACGCCAAAGTTTATTAGTGTGGCCAGTTGGTGAAAATTTATTATAATTTAGAGTTTCTCCTTCGTTCGTGAAGAAACAAGTGTAAAATATGAGAAATAATATATACATATTTATACATACATACATACATACATACATTCATAAATACATACATGCATACATACATATATGTATTATGTATATATATATATATATATATATATATAATTTTCCCAGAGGATGTAGCAACCGTTACCAATATAGCATAATAACTTACCTTAGGAGATCATTAGTTAGATTCCTTAAGGATCGTTCTCACAGTTTATATTTATATCATAAGGTTTTTAAACTTTTAAATTTTCATATTCAAAAGAGACAGAGACTTCAAATTCGATATATCGATTTATTCACCACTCTATGTTAACATTTCTGTGCCAAACTTATCCAGTGACTGGTCCATTGGATTTAGACGTTTGGCACTTCTTCAGGAGTGGTTACCTTTCGAACAAAACACGAAAAAACACATACATAACTATTATTAGGTCTTTAGGATATCGTTAGCTTTCGTCTTTGTTATTATAGGGGAGATAGCTCCTTAATTTTCTATTTTTATTGCTCTCCTGTGGATTTCCACTAGATTAATAAATTATTTTGTTTATTTCTCTTT
>NC_068986.1:86217683-86219681 GCF_001194135.2 Octopus bimaculoides | reverse complement strand
TATATATGTGTGTGTGTGTGTGTGTGTGTGTGCGTGTGTGTGTGTGCGTGTGTGTGTACATAGATATAAACAAAACATTCAAACACTAAGATTTGAAATAAGATGTCACTATTGTTAATATCATCTGTGGCCCGCAGGCAAATAGCATTATTTAGCTATAAATCACACATTAGCACGGAGCGTAAAGATGCAGAAAAACATCAACTTCTATAAATGAGAGCTAATGTCTTAATTAAACCACCGTATAGCACCAAGATAGCAGAGAAATAACAGTAGGCGATAAGATGGAAAGAATTAATACATTCAAAAGCACAACTGTGAAGGATTATGTAATTTAGGACATCCACATACCCGGATTTCGGCTTCTAGAACTTTTTTGTTTGAGCCTCTTCAGTGTTGACCACCTAGTAAAAGTTTCAGACCGTCACGTTATATTCCGTCGGTGCAGTGGTTTTGTTTTGCTCTAGAAACAACATATGGTGCAGAAATATTTATAAAGAAAATATTGAAACACTAAGATTTAAAATAAGATGTCACTACTGTTAATATCATCTTTGAATAAAATGTTTAAATGATGGTATCAACAGTAGTAACATAGGTGGTTCGCAAGCAAAAGGCATTATTTAGGTATAAATTACAAATAGATATATGTATATAGATATATGTATATATTTATGTCTATGCGTGTTTGTGTCTATGTTCGTGTGTGTCTTTCTCTCTCCTCTCTCTCTCTCTCTCTCTCTCTCTATATATATATATATATATATATATGTTTATATGTATATAAAGCAAACAAGTAACAAGGATGTCCAGATATCAATTTATTACGGCCGTTTCAAACGGCACTGATCAAATATTACACCAATTTGAAATAAACGGATTTATTTCAATTTGATGTAATGTTTAAATAGATCAATTAAATGTAGCCGCTTGAAACAGCCGTGATGCACTGATATCTGGACATCACTTTTACTTATTTGATTTTAATTCAACTTACTTCGAGTTGTGCGGACAATACCTGACTGACTTGGAGCATCAACTAAAGTGCCTAATTCAACTGCACTGGTCCCATTCCCGAACTATACGGCCGTTATATTGACGACTGTATCGGTGCGAGCTCACTCTCCCGCGAACATCTAGACTCCTTCCTCTCTTTTGGCAAATCTTTCCATCCTTTCCTCCACTTCTCCTGTACTATCTTTGACACCTCTGTCTCCTTTCTTGACATTTCGGTCAGCATTCAGTATTCCACTCTCACCACCTACATCCACTAGAAACACACAGTCTCACACTTATACTTCAACTTCTTCTCCTCCCACCCTAAACACACTAAGCTTTCCATCCCCTATTCCCAGTTTCTCCGTCTACGCAGGCTCTGTAATGACGACCATGAATTTGAGACTCAGTCTCAACTCAAAGCTCGCCACTTGATCCTACGTGGATATCTCCTCACGACTATCCACACCGCCCTTGCCAGAGCACATTCCGTGGATTGTGCATCTGCTCTCTCCCCCGCACCCACCCCGCCGTCTCCTGTGTCCGCTCACCTATAACCCCACCACCCTACATCTCCAACACACCATTCCCCGAGCCCTCCCGCGAATCCATTCCGACCCCTCCACTTCGCACATCTTTGCTAACCGACCCCTCCCCTCCTTCAAACGAGCCCACAACCTACGAGACCACTTGGTCCACAGCTTCTTCCCTAACCCAACCTCCCAACCCAGCTCGTTCCCCTGCTACCGCCCACGCTGCCGCACTTGCTCTTACCTCTCCACCTTAACCCTCTTTCGGTGAAAGTGTATGTTAGTATATATGTTCATATATATATATGTAAGTGAGTTTAGAGAGATATATCAACAGGGCAGATACAGTATTAGCTCTCAGCTAGATTCTATTTAACGGTTAACACAACAATCAGTATCTAACCTCTGTGGAATTGGAGGTCAGCTGCGCGGACATATAAATAGCAATATCTCCACCATACACAGCTCATTT
>NC_068986.1:86215148-86217265 GCF_001194135.2 Octopus bimaculoides | reverse complement strand
TATATATATATATATATATATATATGGAGGCGTGCTGTGCTATCTTGTATAATTCGGTTTTCAGTTCTAGCATTTCAACTGCCAGCCAAACCATTGCTGCCCACAATGGGAAAGGTATTCAAAAATTATATACATATAGAATTATTAAATCATAATATTAGGGGTTCTAAAAAATAAATTACAGATATGCACTTGCATAGCAAGTCATGTAAACCGGGATCGTGTGCTGGAACAAAAAAACCATTGTAGCGTGGAAGATATTTGTAATCCTTTCAATAATACACAAATCCGTTAGTTTCATTTCGGCATCTAATTTTCATTTGTGTCAAGATATGTTTCTCGCTTTGAAACCACAACCTGTTCACTGACAAAACTTTGCGCTGCATCTGAGAGAGTTACAGTTCATGATATGTATGTGGGTATGTATATATCTTTGTATGCATGTATGTATATATACATGTATGTGTGCATGTATGCATGTATACATGCATATATACATTCGTAGATACATTCGTGCATACATGCATGCATGCATACATAAACGCATATATATCATGAACTAACTGATATTCTCTCAGATGCAGCGCCATGCTTTGTCAGTGAACAGGTCGTGGTTTCAAAGCGACGGAAATATTTGGACACAAATGAAAATTAAATAGTGAAAATAAATTACACCTTATGAATTTTATGGAAATTTCCATGCAATTTACAGTGTATTCTTGAATATAAGATCAACGAAAATCAACAGCTCAAAACTTTATGTACCCATACTTTTATATTTTCTAACCCCCCTTTTTGTTTTCTTTTTTCTACTTTTGCTTGCGTCAATCATCGGATTGCCGCTATGCTGGGGCATCACATTCAAGGGTTTCGTCAGGCAACTCCATTCGTACTTACTTTTATTAACGAAAATAACCAGGAAGATCCATAGTGGTAGAGTCTGAAAGAATTCGAACTCCAGTGAGAATCCGGATGGAGTGCAGGTTATGTGGATTAGGAGAGGTACCGAACGTTCGGGAAGTAGTTATGATGAGATTTCAAGAGAATGGGAAGTTCAGTCAGGCAGTTTTTGAATTATTATATCGGTGATATTTACCGAACCGCTACGTTGTGGGACGTAAACGAACCCACAGCTGTTGTCAAGTTGTGGGGGTGAGTAACAAACTCAAATACTCTCATATATACGACGGCTGCCATACAATTTCTTTTCACCAAATCGGTTGGCCCAAATGGCCCATAGTGTCACAGTGGGAATCAAGCTGAAACTACGTGGTCCCTAAGTGAGATTATTTACCACATTCCTATGCCTGCATCTGTTTCGTTAACGTTTATAAAAAAACACTTTGATCAGCAAAATGGAAGAAACTTCACTCATGCTGTGATAATGAAAATGATTGACAAAGCATAGATCTACAAGCAATAACAATCTAGATTTTAGTATGTCTCCGAATCCCAATTAAAGTTACCTATCTATGACTTTTAAAGAAATATCACTCGCAGCATGTAGCAGTCATTTAGCATTCATAAAATCGGGTAATTTACGGGTAACCAGTAACTCTTTGAGAATTTGCGGACTTTTTCAGCCACCATTCTATGTCATTAGTAATATTATACAACATCGAACCAGAATAAAAGTCAATTCCTCCATGATTCATAGGAAGGGTAGAAATATATATAGCAGACCAAATGGTTTAAAAATATAAAGGAGATAAACTTCTGCCTTGTAAGTGATACTTTCTCCCTCCTTCCTTCTCTCTCTCTCTCTTTCCCTCTCTTCCTAGCTCGCTGTATATATATATAAATCTATATGTGATTCACATTATTTTAGTTAGAAATGGTTAGAAGCGCAAGAAATGCTGCTCGAAATAGGAGGGAGAGTTTGTATTTATACTGGTCAAACCAAACTTGCTTTGGACAGGCAGGTAGATAAGTAGGTAGGTAGGTAGGTAGGTAGGTAGGGAGCGAGGGAGGGTGGGAGTAACTACCTAGGTAGCTAGGTAAGGATCTTAGCTAGATAGATACATAAATAGATATGCGTGTGTACTTCTGTGATATATGCGTGAAAGCGTGCGTTTGTAAATACATACATGCATATACATACATACATACATATATAT
>NC_068986.1:86207969-86214890 GCF_001194135.2 Octopus bimaculoides | reverse complement strand
TATATATTTATATATATACATACATACATATCTGTGAGAGTGTGTTTGTGTGTGGATATATATATAAAAAAAATAGAAGAGTAAGAAGATATTAAAAGAAAAATTGTTTGAGTAGAAACATTTCCATCCATCTTGGAAAGCATGTCTTTTGGTTGTGATCTACTTTCTGTCAAAAATCATGTGCTTACTGACAGTCCACCATTCTCACCACCAGAATTTTTAAAGATATCACGCATACACATCCACTTGAACGACAGCCTTACGCGATTCACTGTGACAGTCGCCATTCGTAGAAAATAATTTTATGAAGAATGATGAATGCGTAAAGAAAGTCCTAATAATTTTCTTCAGCGATCTTCTGCGATGGCCGTAGTAATGCGTGAAGCAAACAATTTGTCAGATTTGATCCACGTGGAAACGGCAATCTCCAAGACGCTAAGCTGAAATCATATGGGCAAAGATTGTTATAGAAACGTGATATGAATAATGAAGCACAAAAGACAAACTTTCGATATCTGAATATTCCTTTTCTTTTTTTTTTTTTTTCTATATTTTAGTAATTTTTTTGTCTGCTTCTATTTCCGACAGAATTTTCTGGACAATATTTGATGAAAAGAGGAGATTTTTTTCTTTTCTGTTGTTTCTTACATTTCTTTTTTTTTTTTTTTTTTTGATTAAAAAGTAGAGAAGATAATATGTAAAATAAAATTTCTAGAATTAAAATAAATTCATTAATAAATTAATTTACTAAATAAAAGTCATTTATTATATTTTTCTTTTCCATGTCAGAAACTGCAAAAAAAAAAATGTCTTACAAAAATTGTCATTAGACTATTTTTTATATGCACACTCGAGTTAGGAGAATATGAAAAGTGACAGCGAAAGGAACGGAATCGATAACTTGACTTAGTTTTGGTATCAAATTTGACGTTGACTATGATGATAATGCTCATGATGACAATGACATTGCTGTCGATTGTGGTGATGATGGTGTTACTACTATTGCTGATGATGGTGATTGAAAGGTGGACTCTCAATGACTACTTTTACATCACAACCGCCATACTATTTTTTACATGGAAGGACAAGGATGTACAAACTAATGATGTGTATATTCCTTGTTAAGCATTCGAAATTTGATAGATTCTAAGCTCAAAACATTTCGGTTTGAAATGAATCAACCCACCTATTTCCAAATAGGCACTACTATATATTTTAGTGATAGAGAGCTACTTGCCGATGATTTTACAGAGTGGGTTAGCCTGTATCAGCCCTGTGTTTTATCATAGTGAGAAGTGGTACAACTGGCAGACCTAGGCTTCACGTTGTTCGACCGCAATAAATCTGTAAAGTGTCTTACCACAGAATAATATACAACATTTCTGACTGTCTACAGGTTTTCAGCACGGAGGAGTCGTTCAGCTCTTGCTCTTCTATTTCGCGTTCGTCGACACAGGTACGAACCTCGAGACGTTATATGGCCGGCATGTTCGAGCTATGTCGTTGCTGTCACATTGTCTGTTCGCGCGTGAGCGCCCTCGCCTTCGCTGCCATCGTCGATCTACACCTCGTGCCCCGGCAACAAACTACATTCTTTCGACTCCCCTTCTCGTCACTACCGTTTGTGTCGCTGTTTCGCCGGGGTTAGCAGGATGTACTTTTTTTTTCCTTCCCGCCCGAAACACTTGCTGTCGCCTGTGTACCATACTTCATGTGTTGCAATGTAAATAACGGCACAGCGACGGCTACGACGTCGAGTCATTCAGTTGATCTGGTCAACAGAACAACCTGTTCGTAAAATTAACGTTCAGGTGGCAGATCACTCCACAGGCAGGCGTACAATTAACGTAGTTCCCAGGACGTTACAGCGTGACATATAATGTAACAAGGCTGACTCTTTGAAATTCAGGTATAACTTATTTTTGCCAACCGAATAGATTGGAGCAACATGAAATAAAACGTCGATATTTTTCTAATATTCCTTTTTCATTTTTGTGACACAAAATGACACAAAATGCCGTTGTGAATCGAACTCACAATATTACAATTGTGAGCCGAAAACCCTCACCATTAAGCCATATGTCATCTACATATATAAAGTAATTCACAACTGATATGGATGCTTACGTGATGCAGATGTGTAAGGTTTTGCCATAAGCTTATATAAATTTGTTGTCAAGTGATAATGAATGTGCAAATTTCATGCTTTTCTAAACTGAAATAATGTAATCAGAAATAGAAACTGAATCTTACTTTTAGCACCTTACGAGCTTTTCTTATTCGCTATACAGGTTGCCATATTTCATGATTAATATTCATTTCATGTTAGTAAAATCAGAGAAAAGTTCGCAAAACGATATATCAAATTTTTACACCGCCATTCTACTGTTGTTATTTAATTTCATTAAAATGAAATGATGAAACACAAAATCGACTCTACAGAGATTTGTACCTCAAAAGAGACGATGAAATTATGTATATTTGCATATAGTAATATGATTAAGACGGAAATGCTTAGATATTGCAAACGGCTGACGTTTCTATTCTCTTTCGCTCACAAATCACTGAGAAACCTGTTGGTATAATACAGTCATATTATAAATTGCTATTAATCATCTGTAGCATTTAGTCACTATCGATCTTTCGTTGAAACTCTATACAAGAAGAATAAAATGAATTGAACAAATTTTAAGAAACTGTTTATGAAACTGGTGATGGTCGATGATAATAACAATGATTATAATTAACACCATTTTGATGATGATGATGATGATGATGGTATTGGTGGTGATGGTGGTTGTGGTGGTGGTGGTAGTGGTGGTGGTGATGATGATGATGATGAGGAGGAGGAGGAGAAGGAGAAGGAGGAGGAATAGGAGGAGGAGGAGGATAATATTAATTCTTTCTATTATAGAGTCTACGCTTGAAAGTTGTGGGGGAGGAGGTAAGTCGATCACATCGAAACCAGTACTTGACTGGTATTCACTGTATCGATCCCGAAAGGATGAAAGGCAAAGTCGACCTTAGCGAAATCCGAACTCAGAAAGTATCAGCGGACGAAATACTGCTGAGCATTTCGTCCGCCGTGCTAACGATTCTGCTAGCTCATTGTCTTCATGATGATAATAGTATAATAATAATAATAATAATAATAATAATAATAATAATAATAATAATAATAATAATCGTTTCTACTATAGGCACAGGGCTTGGATTTTGTGGGGAGGGGGCAGTCGATCACAGATACTCAGCTGGTACTTGATTTATCGACCCCGAAATGCAAAGTCGACTTCGGTGGAATTTGAACACAGAACATAGCAGCAGACAAAACACTGCTAAGCATTTCGCCCGGTGTGCTAACGTTTCTACCAGCTCGTCGCCTTTATGATAATAATAATTATTATTTCTAGTCTAGGCACAAGGCCTTGAGAATTTTGCGGAAAGGGGACTAGTCGATTATATCGATCCCAGTACGTAACCGGTAATTATTTTGTTGACCCCGAAAGGATGAAAGGCAAAGGCTTCGCGGAATTTGAACTCAGAACGTACTGGCAGACGAAATATTGCTAAGCATTTCGTCCGGCGCGCTAACGATTCTATAACAATGATGATAATAATAATAATAAGAAGAAGAACCACTATCGTAGGCCGAAGGCCTAAAATTTGGGGGTTGGCCTAGTTGATTTCATTGACCTGTGTCCGACTGGTACTTATTTCATTAACTCCGAAAGAATGACATGCAATGTCGACCTCCATGGAATGTCAAATCAGAACATAAAGACTGTAAATGCTGCAATGCATTTTGTTCGAATGTTCTCGTTTGGTTTATTATCTATTCTACATTATCACTCACCGAAGCGACCTATAATCAAATACGTTTTAGTCAAGAGCATAATATTTAGTAAAACATTTGAGTGTTATTAAAATCAAATGTAGTCGTTATTTCTATCTGGTAGAATTACTCAGTAAGCACTGCCAAGTGGGATCATTATGATGACGGTGATGATGATGATAGTTATTATTACATTCTTGAAAACAAACGAATTTATAGAATTCGCTTTATTTATCGTTCTGTATAATATTATAGTAATCTATATTTATCGAAACAAAAATCAAAATCCGTTTCTATCACAGCCAATAAAAGAACTCCGAAAATACGTCACTGATGATGGCTGAAATCTCTGATGTGTAGGTTGTTTTACTTTTACTCTTGGGGTATTTCCCATAAGTTAAGAGATATACACAAACACAAATAGTCTCGCAAACATACACACGCGATCATATAAGCATACGTAACTATGCAACATTTCTAACTATGATTTTGCCCATGCATACATACATACATACATACATGCATACATACATGCATGCACACACACATACATGCATACATACAGATATACATACGTACATACATACATACATACATACATACATACATACATTAAACAACGTGAAATGGATGTCGATAAAAAAACACCAAACGAAGACAGTATACAACACGTATCAAAGGGAAACAGAGCTGCACATAAATGGCAATGAACGGACAAACTAGTGACTTTTTTAATATTAAACTCAGTGATAATTAGCTTGGCGGAATATTTGGAAGTATGTTGTTAAATCTATATTTGGAATTCATATGCTAGCGAGTTGGTGTATATTACATTTAAGAGATAAATATAATAAACGCCAACAATTAGATCAATGAAGGGAATTCTTTTGAATATGATTGACCGTGCATTTATGATGAAAGGTGATGCTACCTCTCACCATCATTGGAATTTGCTGGGGTCCAGAATTTACTTCCACTAAGATGGCTATGCAAGATTTATATGTGTATACTTTTTAACTAGGTGTATCAATACTTTAATATTAGGTCGTCAAGTATGAAATTTGTAGAAAAGAAACAAAGATTGCTAATGTTTTATAAATACAAGGAATGGTTTTATTTATCAAAATATGCAACCATATTGTCCATACACATTTTCCATTTCAGCGGTAGATTGTCCAGCCAAGAACTGTAAAAGCCTGGCAATCTAGAGTCAAAAAAATCTTGGAAGGCCTGTTTTACAGTATGGTAGGAATTACATTGTTTTCCTATCAAAAAGTTATCCAAAATCTAGAAGTGGTAATCACTGTGGGCAAGATCAGATGAGTATGCTGAATGATGGAAAACTTCCAACTCCAGCTTGTGTAGTTTTCGCCAATGTCGTGTTTGCGATGTGTGGTGTGGCGTTGTCTTGCAATAAAATAGGAATGGATCTGTTGAATAATCAAGTTTTTTTTTTGTAAGTTTCTGCATCATTTGCTCCAGTTGTTTGCAGTACAATTCGGCCGTGATTGATGAGCCAGGTTTAAGGAAATCATAATGTGTCAGACAATCATCAACTTCTTTTGAGGAATTTTGCTTTTTTGAACCGTGTTTTGGTGGCTTGTTTGACCAACCATTGTACAGAACATTTACGGTTGTTGTAGTGGATCCAATTCTCCTCACATGTTATAATTCGATTCAAAAATGATTCATTTTTGTGACAAGAAAGTAGCATAATGCAGGCTTCCAAACGTTGCTGTTTCTGATATTCATTGAGTTCGTGTAGAACCCACTTATTCAAAATTTCTTCACTTTACCGATTTGAACTAGGTTAATTCACGGGCACTTTGAGATGGATCTGATTCGACGGTGTCTTTCAGTTTGTCATTATCCACCTTTCTTTTTGGTCGACCGCGTTGCTTATTTGTGAGTCCAAAGTTACCAGAACGAAATTTTGAAAACCAATTTCATACTGTCTGCTCTGTAATAACATTACAATGAACTACTCCTTTAATATTCCGAGCTGTCTGGGATGCTGTATTTCCAAGAACGAACTCATATTTCAAAACTGTACGGATTTCCAACTTATCCCTCTCTAAATAAAAATGGCAAAAAACGATATATAAATGCTTTATAAAGCGCAGAATGCGTTAGAATAACGAAATAGTTGTGTCAGCTTTCTAACAAAAAATAAAGATTCACAAAATATGGTAATGGTCCAAAATAAGCAGCTGTCAAAATTTGTCATATACCTTATACCTTACTACACATTTCATACTTATACTTTACTACAAATTTCATAAGGCGGCGAGCTGGTAGAAGCGTTAGCACGCCGGGAGAAATGCTTAGCGGTATTTCGTCTGCCGCTACATTCTGAGTTCAAAATTATGCCGAGGTCAGCTTTGCCTTTCATCCTTTCGGGGTCGATTAAATAAGTACCAGTTACGCACTGGGGTCGACATAATCGACTTAATCCGTTTGTCTGTCCTTGTTTGTGGGCAGTAAAGAAATAACAAATTTCATACTTGACAACCTAATATAATAGAATGAACAATCTTCATGAGGGTGAGAGATACTTCCTTTTGAAATTATCAATTGAAATAATTAAACCTATATAACGGTGGTGCCCCCAAACGACAGCCGCTTTGAAGCTGAAACAATTTCAAGAATTTAAAGAGTAGATGCATATAGGAGACGATCAGGAATTCCTAAAAAGCAATAGCAATAAAAGAAGCAGAATTAAAAACAATTTCGTCATTAACAAATTTGAGAAACGGAAACGCAGTGCCATGCATTAAACTAAAACGAAGGAACTAAGAAAGGGGCAGAAAAATAGAAACCCAACAAACTAATGGGCAAACATAGCTAGACATATCGCCCATTTCGACACATGTAAATATACCAACAAAATAAATGTTTACATTTCTCGCCTCAAGATGGCAGTTGCATGAAACTCGAATGGAGTAAAAACTCCAGTTTCATCAACATATGTGTGTCTGTATGTATGAATGTGTGTATGTACGCAAAAATTTATTCACACATACAGAACACAGATAAATACGCACAAATACAAACATATATATTGTATGTATGTATATATATATATATAT
>NC_068986.1:86205806-86207604 GCF_001194135.2 Octopus bimaculoides | reverse complement strand
ATATATATATATATATATATATATATAAGCATTGGTTTAGTAAGTGTATATATATTTGTACGTATGTTTTCTTTTCATATTGATGCTTTATGCTTTAGCTTTACATCAGTGATACAGTGATACGTCTCCTGTCGGAATGTATATAATATGCGATATTTATGAGAGATTACAGATATCAGTTGGTAGTTTATATGTAACTCCATAAACTTTAACACTCATATCACAGTCTCATAAATATAACCACCTTTGTATATGTGTGTGTGCGTGTGTGATTGCAACGCAGACATTCTGACGTCATCGCAGACATATACAAATATTGTTCGTCTAGTTATATTTTTCTCCTTTAGATTTTTTCTCAGAAATATATAACTATCTACTTTCATTTCTAATTGCAGTCACTGGACGTCAGTTATATTGTAGCAACGCTTTACAGGGATTCTATTAAGACTAACTGACTTAATTTTCATATGTTTTGAATTTATTTGATCAAGCTCTGTTGATCGAATCGCAATATTCATTGCCGCCATGATACGTATTCGAACGTTACATATAACTTTATATCTGTGTACACAAATACAGCCAAACCCTCAAACACACACAGACACGAACATGTATCTGCACTCCAGCCACACACTCAGTTACATCTAAACAAATATTACACATTGAGCTGAATAACACTGCATGGTTCTTGTGCAAATGTCTTCGTTTATATCCTCTCTTCATCAAACATTTTCAAATGAATTGTAGAAGTGGAAAAGACGCTGAATTTTGCATTTATTTTAATATAGTAACAACTCGGTCTTCTGATAAACCTACGCTTATTTCACACAACATCTAGAACTCGTTTTGCTGTTGTAATTATAAATCAGCTGGGAGAGAAATATTGTTAAAACGAAAAGATAAAATCTTACCAAACATTATTAAATAAAAGGAGAAGAAAAATATTTTCTGTAAAATAAATCAAGGAAATAAAACCACACTATATATTACTTAAAAGCGCACTAAGCACCGAAGATTAAATAAGATAATGTGCATTTATGTTTAACATGTTTGTGTATACTCAAATATTGGAAGACGTTCGCTGTAATTATTGCCTTGGAGAAACATTATCATGTAGATTATACATGGATCTAGCTAGGCGAGAAATGAAGTCTTCATACAGACATGTTTCTCCGTCGTGTCACTTGATAATAACCCAATGAGATAGCACTTCTTATATGCAAGCAACAAAAATACATTTGCTAGCGTGTGCAAAGCTTTGTCGAAGCACAATTCTTCATTTATAAGCACGTTAAGAAAGCATTACTCACAATGGACTTATGAATAGGTTTGACAAAATAGAACTGATGGTGAAACCGGATTTTGGTAGTGTGAGAAGAAAAGTCGGAGAGAAAGAGAGAAACATTAAGGACACAATAAACGATCAGAATTGCTTTAAACACCCCCTCTATCCCCCTCAGTCCATCTGTCTCTCTTTCTCTGTCTCACTCTCGTTCTTACTCCATCTCTATCTCCCTCTCTCTCATGCGCGCTCACTGACTTGCTCTCACTCTGTTTCCCTGTGTGCTGTGTGGTAAGTAGCTTGCTTACCAACCACATGGTTCTGGGTTCACTCCCACTGCGTGGCATCTTGGGCAAGTGTCTTCTACTATAGCCTCGAGCCGACCAAAGCCTTGTGAGTGGATTTGGTAGACGGAAACTGAAAGAAGCCTGTCGTGTGTGTGTGTGTGTGTGTGTGTGTGTGTGTGTTTGTGTGTCTGTGTTTGTCCCCCCCAACATCGCTTGACAACCGATGCTG
>NC_068986.1:86201373-86204827 GCF_001194135.2 Octopus bimaculoides | reverse complement strand
ACATACATACACATATTTACGTGTTTGGCTGCATATTACTCAAACAAAATATGTCAAATTTAGTTTTCATTAGATTGCAGATACTAAACAAAGTGCTTGAGTTTCGAACCTCACGGGGTTTTTATCAGATTTGTTTTCTTTATCAGAGTTTCTACGTCACTTTAGTAATCGGAGTGAAACAAACAGGCAATAATACTCAACAGTTTTCCTGATAAGATATCTCATATAATTTCACTCACCTGTAGTAACCTGATATAACCTAGCATTATTATTAATTATTGTGTGGCTGTATTCATTCATGTTTGTTACTGGAACAGCTGTAGATGATTTCAATAAAGTTTTCAAATATCACTGATTTGTTTTTCTACGTCTTCTAATACACACGTACGCACGCGCGTATACACACGAGGAAACGCACACACAAATATATAATGTGATCACACTAACACACACACACACACATATATATATACACATATATAAAAAACAATTGCATAACATTTGTATATGTGTATATATATATATATATATATATATATATATATATATATATATATATATATATATATATATATATATATATATATATATATTGTGTGTGTGAGTGTGTGTGTATGAATATATACATATACGCATATACATATATATATATATATATGTATGTGTGTGTGTGTGTGTGTGTGTGTGTGTGTGTGTGTGTATGTATGTATCAGATGCATTTTTATGTTTAATGCATCTTAACGCTCACAAGTGGCTCTCACCGCACCTAGGTTAAACCCATTTCACCTTGTCAGCTTATAAGATTTCCTTCGAAATCATACTCTGACTTCATAAACTATAAAAGTGAAAATTATAAATAATATGGGTGGCTAATTCGCAATTTTACAACCTGAAGGCTGAAATATATAGGTCACTATTAAAAAAAAACAAGAGCATTAATCAACACCAGTATTGCCAGAAATAAGAGTAAAAACCAGTCAATAGCCATGCAGTCTTAATCTTAATCACTGGCTCTTAACGTCTAGGGTTCAACTCAACAATCTCTGTCAGACTTATAAGAAAAACCGTTGAAAACAAGTGCTGATATCCAAACAACAAATTATAAACGGTGTCTTATTAGCCATTTGAGCCTAAATACAACATTAACAGAGGTCACGAAAGCGACAAAGTGTATTTCACTCCGCTTTTGCTAGAGTTAACGGATAATGGAAACCAGCGCATGTTTTCGACGGTTTTTCTTATAAGACTGTGACAGATGTAGTTGAGTTTAACCCTAGGTGTTAAGTACCCTTGATGAGGATTAAGATGGTTTACATCAAAATCCGAAATCGCGATCCAGCTATGTAATATGTAAGATGGGAACTTACTTCCCTGTGACAGCTACTTAAGACTGCGTCTGTGACTTTCAGTTAGTTTAAATCATATCTTCAACAAAATGATGCTAGTCAGTACCCAATGTCATTTTTGCGACCTCCATTGCTTTTGTCATCCGGTTCAAATTGCTAATAAGTCAACCTTTTTTAATTTGTTGTACATACATACATACATACATATTCAACTTACGATGAAAGTAAATAAAGTTTGCTTTAGAAGTGTTGAGATGTATTGAAAGATACAGAAATAATTTATTCTCAAACGCACGAGAATGCTAATCCAGCTGCAAGTACAGGGTAAAGAATCCATATATTGCAGAAAAATTCGTTACCGGCCAGCCATGTAACTCGAACCCACATCCCTGTGATTACGTGTGAAGTGCTTTATCTTTAACGTTAGCGTCTTATAAAGCTAGATTTATAAACCCTAAAATTGCAGAACAATTTGTTACTGGGCAGTTTAGCTTAAAAGTAAAGCACTTGACGTGTGAACACAGGGTTGTGAGTTCGAGTCTCATAGCCGGCCGGCAACGAATTTATCTGCAATATAGGGTTAGTTTATACTGTCAATGCTATTGTATTAGCATTACCATGCGTTTGAGAATACTTTATTTCTGTATCTTTACAATATATGTATATATATATATATATATGTATATTTATTTATTTATTGAGAAACATGTACTGCAATAGATTCGGACTCGAGGGCCAAAAGATATTTAACGCTTTGCTAGAACATCTGAGGGATCTTCATGGAGTAGGAGGAAATGATTTCAAGAAATAACTTGACCTCATTGTATCGAAGTTCACAAATGAACATATATTGAGGCAGGAAACACAAATGAGACCAACTGAGTCGAACTCACTCATTCACCAATAGCGAATCAAATAATACTGGGCATTGAACAAGTGATTACACTAGCGTGGACCCAGCATGGGCTCCCAAATTGTAAGGGTGAAAGGTATAAGAGAACAAAAGAATGTATGTGTATATATATATATATATATATATATATATATATGGGAGAATTTACGAAAAAAACAACAGACAAGGACAGGTGTTGTAAACAACATAAGGATGTATTAGTTTAACGCTCGGGAATAGAGAATGTCTTTAACGTTTCGAGCTACGCTCTTCAACAGAAAGAATAACGAGAAAAACAAGGAGAAAAAAAAGGAATAAAACACACGCCCTTTTAAAACCTACGCAGGTTCATGAGTCTCTTTTCCCGGTTTCTATGTGTTCCCCCACCCAGTTGGACGGGACGCCAGTCCCTAGCAGCTATACACAAGAAACGGGAAGAAAGAGTGGGAGAACGTTGGGGCGATAGAGTACAACAGGGATCGCCACCTGCCGGAGCCTTGTGCAGCTTTAGGAGTTTTCGCTCAATAAACACGCACAACGCCCGGTCTGGGAATCGAAACCGCGATCCTCCGACCGCGAGTTTGCTGCCCTAACCACTGGGCCATTGCGCCTCCACACACACACACACACACACACACACACACATATATTATATATATGCATGTAGGTGTGTATGGATGGATGGATGGATGGATGATGATGGACAGTGACCTACATTTAGTAGAGCTGAATTCATATCCATATTATTTGTTTCTTGATTCAGATGGGCTGCTGATTATTTGAAAAGTTTACTCCCCTAGTACCTGTTCATCCCGTCTTACCTATATTTGAATCATCTTTTAGAGAAGACTGTGTAGATGAGGCGAGAGAATGGTAATATCAACTCGCATCTACGTAGATACGTAAAATGATTACTGCAGTTATGGCACATGACCTCACGACAGGCGATTCTCACTTGCATGTAGCGGTTATAGTCATGTTTTTTTCATATTGTAATGTTATGTATACTGCAATGGTTCTGAAAAAGCTACTGGATGTTGTACATTCACTCAAATATGGGTGTACTGCTCCTTGTAGCAGAAAGCACTGTAAGCTATTGAATTTTAAAACGTGATTTCTGTTCTCTTGACATTCAATGACTTAGGGCTGAAACGTATAAAAGAAGAAAAGAATCTATCTATCTATCTCTCTCCCTCTCTCTCTATCTCTCTCTCTC
>NC_068986.1:86199926-86200708 GCF_001194135.2 Octopus bimaculoides | reverse complement strand
ATATATATATATATATATATATATATATATATATATACATTGATAGATAGATAGATATATAGATAAATAGATAGAGAGAGAGAGAGGGGGAGAGAAACTACATATATGCATGCATATGTGTATGCATACATATATATAAATGCATACATATACACATGTATATTGTGACAAACTGTATTTATGCACATATCTATAATATATCCGGCTGGCCATTTTTTTCTTTATTTCTTCCTTAAATTACTGTCCATACTTTCGGATTTTCAGCCGGTTTAGTTACTTCTTACATCAGTCCATTTTGCTAAATTGTATCCTACGAAGTCTGATAATGTTAAAGCCAATAGGGCTTTGTGATTAATGAGCTTCTATGGTGCTATGGTGTCTTACCCACCGGGGTTCGATTCGTGTCAGTGCATACAAAATTCGTAATTATGGATTTCAATGTATTGATCATGATGCGAAAGTAGTCAGTGGTTATGTGATTATACACACGTACATATAAACACAAACACAATAACACGTACTTATCATCACACATGCGCCCGCCCACAAGTATACACACATATATGTATTAACGTGTTTATGAATTTGTGTGTGTGAGCATGTTTGCATGTAGCGTGTGTTCACATGAAAGTGTGTTTACGTGATTGTTTATTCTGTCAGGCATGAATGTAAATATGTAAGACGTATTTACATTCATTTAGACACACGCACACATATACATACATAAATATACTTTCATATACACATATACATACACATACATATATATGGGTGTATATATA
>NC_068986.1:86196253-86198183 GCF_001194135.2 Octopus bimaculoides | reverse complement strand
ATATATATATATATATATATATATATATATATATATATAATACGCTTATATATGTATGTGTATGTTTTATAAATATATATAGATATAAAGAGAGAGAGAGAGAGAAAGAGAAAGAGAGAGAGAGAGATAGAGAGAAAGAGTGACAGAGAGAGAGAAAGAAGATAGAGAGAAAGAAGATAGAGAGAAAGAACCTGAGGGAGATGAGGGCAAAAAGCAACAGGGCCGTGCTTTCTATTGAGAAAACTGATAGGCCTAAACAGAGCTGTAAAAGATTTATTTCCCCAATGATGCCGATATAACTCATATATAGATAAAAGGAAAAATATAAACATTAAAAACCATTAGATCCAGATGTTAGGCGAAAAATTATAATTGCTACCGACTCTCTTTCATTCCTTCTCGTTTTCATTTTCTTTTTATTATTTCTTCCTCTCATTCGTGCATTATTTCACTCATTATCCCTTCCTTCTTTTCCTTTTATATTTCCTTCATAATATACTTTGTCTTCAAACTTTATCCTTCTCATGTTAATTCCTTTTCGGAGCGTTTTAAAATAATATTTGTGACGATAGTATTCGTATTTATTCTTATTTTAGTACATATATTTATTGTCCAAGCGCTGCCAGGGTCGAATACGGTCCACATTCTTTCCGGGGTCAATAGAGTAATTCACCGGTGATTTACTAAATTGCATACCATAGGTTGTTCTTTCTTAGTATTCATTCCTGGTGTTGTGCCAATATAAAACATTATCTTCATTGTCATCATCATCATCGTCTTGATCAAATTATCAACGTTGTCATCATCATATTCATTCCCGTCGCCAATTTTGTTGCTGTTGCTGTTATTCATTCGAGTGTACTTTTTTGCACACCAGGAAATTTAGATTTTTTTTCCATGACAGCTGAAGAGAAAAGAAGAAAAAAAGACAAAACTTCTCTTATGTAGAATTTTCTTGATGGAATCCATGTGGAACAATTTGGACGTTTTCCGTATTAGTAAAGACATCGGGCCTGAGCTTTTGTCATTTTTTAACATAATTTTATTATATTTACCTTCAGCATAAGAGGGATTGCTTCCAGATAAAAACAACCTACCGACAGAAAAAGTAAAATAATAAATATAAATAAATTGGTCGCAGCATCTCGGGAAAAGAATTAAGGAGAAAAGAATGTCAGTTATATAGCCGGATATATGAAAGAACAAGCGGTCAACTTAACGGATATTAATGACTTTAATTCGAACAATTTCAATGGTACGGTTAACAACGATATCGATGCACACATTCATACCACACACACACACACACACTCACACACAGTACACACACATGTAGACAGACGTTTCACGCACATGTACACTAGGCTAAAGATGCACACATATACAAGCACACGCATTTCTGTTTTGTAAAATGAATAACTATAAAGAACAAGTCTCCAATAGGACGAGTGACAGCGGTGTCGCAGGTGCTTGTAAATCCACGGTGTGAAATTTCATTGTTTTTACCTGCAAAAAGATAAGGAGTGAAGACTCCAAGTAGGAGTTTCTACACACCTTCGATAATGAAGTTGGTGGAATCCCTAGCTGATATGTGGTAACTATAACAAGTCCACCACAGGCGGAATTAATCTTCATAAATCAAGAATTCATTCCTTCTTATATTTAATATACCTATATTTGCTTATATTGTTGAAATACATGCAACTGACCATTCTGATTATATCTCTTGAACACATTTTTTTCACACGCACGCACACACGCACACACACGCACGCACACACACACGCACACACACACACACGCACACACACAAATACAGACACACACACACAGACACACACGCACGCACACACACACACACATAAAAAACACAAACACACACACACACGCACACACATACACACACAAACACACACACACACTTTCTCCG
>NC_068986.1:86188970-86195684 GCF_001194135.2 Octopus bimaculoides | reverse complement strand
ACTGTGGCCATGCTGGAGTACCGCCTTTAGTCGAGCAAATCGACCCCAGGACTTATTCTTTGGAAGCCTAGTACTTATTCTATCGGTTTCTTTTGCCGAACCGCTAAGTTACGGGGACGTAAACACACCAGCATCGGTTGTCAAACGATGTTGGGGGGACAAACACAGACATAGAAACATATACACACACACATATATATATACATATATATGACGGGCTTCTTTCAGTTTCCGTCTACCAAATCCACTCACAAGGCTATGGTCGGCCCGAGGCTATAGTAGAAGACACTTGCCCAATGTGCCACATGCATACATATGCACACAATCATGTCATAATTATGTTTATGTATGTACAGATAAGTTTTGGCTTTGCACATGCACACGAACCGCCCGCATACACCCACATATATATACATACATTCACAAACACACACGGACACATACACACATCCAAACACGAATTGATAGACACTCACATTCACATTATCCTTCCATTTTCCGAAGCTAAATTTGAATTTCCATTTGATGCATATCAACTTAGATAGTTAGGGCGGAGCAGCAGTCTCTGCACCAAACATAAATAGAAAATAATAAATAATGATGATAATAATAATAATAATAATAATAATAATAATAATAATAATAATAATAATAATAATAATAATAATAATAATAATGACGAAATGGTGGCTCGTGGAATGTTTGAATGTATATAAGTAAGAAATATCAAAGAAAATATCAAAACCAGAAGTGTTTTCGCCAGAAGCAGTTATTTACACTCGCGAATAAACAACCGACATCAGGATCAACAGCAACATCAAATTCAGCAACTACAACAACAATAAGTTGACCTACCAAAAGAGGCAGCTGCTGCATGCTTGCTCGACCTTTTAGAAATAGCAGCTAAAATTCTCGGAATCACGCTCTACATTTTTGATGATATACATTTAACATTGGCTCCCGTGCAAATAAGAAAAGAGAGGGGTTTTAACGCTTGAAATTTTTTTTTATCATTGATTTGAGTATTTGGTTCTTCAAGACTACTGTACTTGGTACTGTCGATGTAACGTTTCGACTGTTGGAAGTGAATCGCTGCAGATAATACATGAGCAAGCAGATGATTGCAAAGGACCGTTGTTCTGGATAGGTCCTAGGGTGAAGCTGCAAAGGAGGTTGGATATAACAATAGTGATGCGTGGGGGAGGTAGGAGTGGTTCAGGGGTTCCTGCATTGTGGAACTAAGTTTCTCGCCTGTTTGCTGATCAGTGGACATAATAGCGCAAAAGACGGAGAGATGTGATAGCATAGTTGTGGGTCACGTCATTTATAAACAGAGATCACTACATGAACGTAGATATTCATATACTCATGCGTTATCCACTATATCAGCTTTTCCACCCACATGCACCTACTATTAGCACGTCCTAGTTTTCTACGTCCAATTATCATATTTCCAAGTCCTTTTGTCTTTCTGTTTTAACTGTTTTCGTACTCTCGGTAACCGTATCAACGAAAAACACACACACACACACACACACACACACACATGTATATGTATATATATATATATATATATATACATGATCTAACAGACACAACAGGTATAAATATATATGAGTGTACGTCTGTGTACATATATATACCTATCTACTTAACTACCTATCTAGTTACCTACTCACATATACACACACAGACACACACACAGTCACAAACATATTTCTGTGTGTCTCTGTGTGTGTGAGCATGTGTATATGCATAATTTTGTGTGATAGTGTTTGTGTCTAAGTGCTAAAGCTGACTATATGCACGCACATGGATCCACAGGCGGTCGTACATCAAATACAAACTAACAGACACCTACAATTCCTTCTCTTTTTTCTGTTTGCCTTTTAATTCTCGACGTCTCGTTTGCTTCCATCCATCCCGTTCACCCTTAATCACTCTCACCCTCCATTCCATCTGATACTCTATCTCACCCCTTCGCAACTCTATGCGTGCTACAGTTTAAACCAAATGTGCATTTTCCACCGATTCGTCTTCCCACAGACATTGTTGAATAACGTTTCTTTAAGGAACAAAACATTAAAAAGAACTACAGAACAAAAATAAATACACCAAAAGCAGCAAAACAAAATAAACGCAGCCATTCATAGAAAGTATGAGAGATGATGTAATTCAGAATCTAACGTCAGCTGATATGAACCAAAGCGGAGGTCTCTGCACGATTGCTGAATATGTCTGAAATAGCAGCCAACTCTGTCACAAATTCCACAGAAGGGAATAATCGAGATCGTAATACACAATAAGATCAGAATAGGAACGTCTTTGATCATAAATCTCCTAGTTCGTGATAAACTGGGACTAAATATCATCAATAAAGCTGGAATATTTTTTTATATAATCCTATTTGATATAATTGATATTTGCTTGAATTCTATTCGTCATTTTCTTTAATGTTATCCCTTTTAATATGGTACGCTTTTAGAGAGTGCGCGCGTCTGTGTAGATGCGTATGAGTGTATCAGTTGTATGTCTATGCATGCTTGTGTGTATAAGAATTAACATAGGGTGTTGCAGCTATATAATATTGATATGACTCTATCCACTCCAATCGGTAAAACTGCAACTTTTTGTTGGCAGTCAACTATTTAAGCTCAGTTTGGGGCTCAAGTGAGCTAAAATACACAGCACCATGTCAACACAGATCGGTGTTTATCGTACTCAAATAAAGCGAGAAGAGAGGGAGCAGCTGCAGCAATCGGCTGAACAAATGCAACGTAATAGGAAATGCATTACTCAAGGACATTATATACCTGAGGTTACCCAAACGAAGCCGGAATTTCGCAATATTATTTTATTCACTGAGTTTTATACGTTTTCACTTCTATCGTCTTCAAAGCATTCTCCATTTGAAGCAATGCATCGGTCCAGATGCGTTTTCCACTATTCGAAGCAGTGCTGGAACTCTTGTGAAGTGATGCCTTTTAACGCCTCCGTCGTTTTTTCCTTCACTGCAAGTACCGTAGCACCAGCTTTCGCCATTAGCGATGACCTTTGAAAAATGGTCCATATCAACTTCCAGCTGGTCTTTCAGTTCACTACACGCATTCAGTCTTGACTGCTTTTGATCTTCTGTGAACAAGCGAGTCATAAATTTTGCTGCAACTCTTTTCATTCGCAAAACCTTGCTCAACATTCGTTGGCAGCAACTCCAGGACTCACCAGCCATATCAAGATATTCGTCAATGCTTCGGTGACGGTCCTCCAAGATCAGTTCATGAGTTTTCATATTTTCATTCGTTCGGGAGGTTGACGGTCACCTTGAACGAAATTGATGTTCAAGCGACAAGTGACCATTCCTAAAGCATGGAAACTACTCGTAAACGTGTGTTCTACTCGTGTCAGCATCCTTGTAAGCTGTTTGAAGCATGGCAGTGGTTCCGACCGCCATTTTCCTAAGCAGCAAACATAATTTCACGGAAGCATGCTGTGCCTTCGTTTCAGCCATCGCAAAGGTCGATGAACAGGGGAGACGCACTGCAAAAGAAAGACGCGTCAAGTGATAGTACGTCTGCATTGCCTGACACCGATCGGCAGACTGATGCCTGAAGTTTGCATCAAGTAGTCTTTTTATGCAGATGCCTGGGGGTGCAAGAAAGTAAATAAAGTTGCTTGGATTAGATATAGAATTATATGTATACCTGTATACATGTAACGAGAGAAAAAGGAAAGGCTGACAATTTTCAGATGGCGAATATTCAAGTATAAATATATAGTCAGTTATTTACAGAGCAAACTAACACAGAGTACAAACACACAGAAAATCAGAAAGGAGAGGTATGGTGTAACAAATCCGACAGCCGTTTCTGGAGGCTCGGGGTTACTTCAGATGCAGTTTACCAAAATATGCAACGGTGGAGTCGGGATTTTTCCAATGTTTATTTAATTTCATTACTGGTCTCATGTTTTTGTAAGGTAAATTCATTTCGACACAAATTTAATGTTATGACGTGAGTTCGAACAAGTTGTGATATATCAACAGAGTTAGTAAGGTGGCGAGTTAGCAAAATCGTTCGCACGCCGTGCAAAACGATTAGCAGTATTTCGTCTCTCCTTTTAGGCAATGAATTCAAATTCGGATGAAGCCTGTCATCCTTTCGAAGACGATAAATTAAGTACTAGTTGAGCATTGGAGTCGATGTAATAAAGTTATTCTCTTCCTTGTAATTCCTGCACTTTTACCTAAATTTGAAACTGATATATGAAGAGTGCATTATGCTAACCAATAAAATAATAACATATAAATAACTAGCTGAATTAGGTACATTGATATGGAATACATTAACCTGAATATTTTACGCAATGGAATCTGAAGGAGTAAAAATTAATAAAATAAAACAGTACTTCAGTCCGTAACAAGAATTCGCAATCAAAATTACACATTGGATGACGCATCCTAAACCGTGGTATAATATGGACATATTTGAATCATTTGCAATATAAGACTTTGTAGGGAAAACTATAACCTGTTTCCATTAGCTTTTTAGACACTTTGAATAGTGTTATGTAAAATATTTACAAAACACTTCCAATGGTGAGAACAAGATTTGAACATCGGTTACTTACATCAGAAAATAGATAATCAACTGTTAGATAATCACAGCTTTAAGACTAGTAAAATATGATATATAGTATGAAATAGTAATCTTGTCACAGAGTAAACGGAATTTGAACATGTTATGTGTGATCTTGTTTGCTGACTAGTACAACTTTCCAGATACAAATTTGCACCAACTAGATCGTAATGTTGATAAGACACATTTATCCATTAAGCAGAATTTTTCCGTCCTGGAAAAGAAAATTAAAGCATTTACAAAATAGCGAAATTTCGTAATCTAGATCAACTCAGATACATCGTGGGATATTGACATGTAGAAGGTCATGTTTATGGTGAAATATTTTAACGTGTAGTTCAGTATTGATTAAAATCCTTTGTACCAATTATATATCTTTTTTTTTTTTTAAGCTGAGAAGCCTAGGGTAAAATATATAAGAAATAAAATAAATCATGTCAACAGGCTAGGATCAGAACCTGTGCAAGAACAAAAACCGACTATCGCCTATTATTTGAACTAGGAATACAATATTTATCAGGTAAACTAAAAATACAATTCCATTTAAGAGCAAAATGTACAAATACGCGTAGGAGTGGCTGTGTGGTAAGTAGCTTGCTTACCAACCACATGGTTCCGGCTTCAGTCCCACTGCGTGGCACCTTGGGCAAGTGTCTTCTACTATAGCCTCGGGCCGACCAAGGCCTTGTGAGTGGATTTGGTAGACGGAAACTGAAAGAGGTCCGTCATATCGATGTATATATATATACATATATATATATATATATACATGTATATATATATATATATATATATATATATATATATATATATGTATGTGGGTGTCTATGTCAGTGCCTGTGTTGTTCAAGAGCACCCCCCCCCAACACCGATGCTGTGTGTTTACGTCCCTATAACTTAGCGGTTCGGCAAAAGAAACCGATAGAATAAGTACTAGGCTTACCAAGAATAAGTCCTGGAGTCGATTTGCTCGACTAAAGGCGGTGCTCCAGCATGGCCACAGTCATATGATTTAAACTAGTAAATGAGTAGATATAGAATAAATAATTTTCAATGTTTTACTTGTTCCATTCAATAAACTGCGGCCATGCTGGAGCACTGCCCTGAAGAACTTGTGTTTTGTAAAACTTGGTACTTATTCTATCAGTCTTTTGCTGAACCACTAAGTTACGAGCAAGTAAACACACCATTTCCACTTGTGAAGCGGTGGTCGGGAAGAAGAACGGGAACACATATACACACACATCTACACGCATACGACGGGTTTCTTTAAGTTTCCGTCTATTAAATACATTCGCAAGTCTTTGGTCGAACCGCGGTTATATTAGAAGACACCTGGTTGGGAAGCAAGTTTTCTTACTACACAGCAACGCCCTCGCATATGTGCATATGCCAAGGTGTCTATATAAAACATATGCGCTATTAAAGCTACTTTCCATCACTCATTCCATTCATTCACTGTCTCAGCACTTTGATTAATACACGCTACCAGTGAATGTAATGATACGCAAATGCATAAAAGCTCTCTCGGTGATTCAACGTACCGTTTAAATAAATGTTTCTAAACCACTGACTGTCTGCATATATCTTTGTTTTTCTTTTTATCTGTCTATCAGTCTCATGGTGTTTCTCAGTATATCAGTATCTGTCCCGCTTTCTTTTAAATGAAGTAAACACATCTGATGTGCTGATAAAAATCAAGTGCAACTAGTGAAGCGTTTATTTAGATTTTTCTACTGCAATAGCCCTGTGCTTTAAGTCAAGGGGTTTATTTACAAAATGGGGGTAAATGTATGCTTATCAAACTCATACATGGGAACTTATTTAAAATTTATCCTCACACAGTACTTTACTTAATACAAGTGAACGTGTATGCATATGTATGTATGTATGTATATATGTATGTATGTTTGTATGTATGTATGTATGTATGTATGTATGTATGCCTGCATGCATGTATGGATATAGCATAACCGCAGTCAAAGTGGCTGAAACAAGTAAAAGAATAAAAGAATATATATATATATATATATATACGTATACATACACATGTAAATTTGCAGACATATAAACATGTATA
>NC_068986.1:86185214-86188223 GCF_001194135.2 Octopus bimaculoides | reverse complement strand
ATAATAATAATAATAATAATAATAATAATGATGATGATAATGATAATAATGATAATAATAATAATAATAATAATAATAATAATAATAATAATAATAATAATAATAATAATGATAATCTATGTCTTTATTGCCCACAGGGGACTAAACATAGAGGGGACAAACAACGACAGACAAAAGGATTAAATCAATTACATCAACCCCAGTACGTAACTGGCACTTATCTAATCGACCCCGAAAGGATGAATGGCTAAGTCGACCACGGTAGATTAATAAAGAGGACAAAAACAACAACAATAACAACAACAATAATAATAATGATAATAATATTAGTTTCAAATTTTGGCACAAGACCAGCAATTTCAGGGGCGTCAAAACTGACGAAAGGCAAATTCGACCTCGAGGACATTTAAACTGTATGATGATGATGATGATGATGATGATGATGATGATGATGATGATGATAGTGATGTTTTAGATCTAGGGCCAGCAATTTGAAATCAAATGAGTTAGTTAATATCCTGTTCTCCAGTACATAGACGGTATTCTATTCTAACCAGCCATAATAAATAAATGGTTACGCTGGCCTCAACGAGATTTGAATTTAGAATGGAAACATAGAGCTACGTGATGTCATTGGTATAACAATGGAAGGCAAAGTCAAAGATGTTTCCACTGACAACACTGAGGACAAGCGGGTACCAAAAAGAAATCATGAGCGAGACGGAAATACGGCATCAGGTTGAAGAAGGAAATCTAATCACCTCCACAATTAGTGAACTAGGAGACAGGCTAAATAGGAATTATCTAAGAAGTGCACATAGGGGGGATCCGTGGCAATGGGAACATTACCTTAATTTTTTTTTTTTTCGCTGCTGGGAGCGTGTCAAAAAATCGCCACATTTGAAGCACATGAGAGGATCAGCCACATATATTATTTTACGAAGAGTAGCATCCTGGCAGACATCTTGTCAGAATGTAACTAAATATTGCAAAGCATTATGTACAATGACCTCATAATTCTACCAGAAACTATTCATGACAAGGTGTTTATGACACTTGCTAATAACTAGAAGCATGAAAGACAAGGGATGTGAATATCATGAATCAAGATCTCGGTGTAGTTGGATGAGAAAAACAATCAACCAAAAGAATAAACCAATCTTCTACAAACGGTCGATTCTTGGAATATTAATGTAAAACTAGGGCAAACATCATCGAGACTGTCCTTTGGTCGAATGTTGTGCTGGCATCTGAAGAATCGAAACTCATCTAGAATTAACTTAGTGTCCTCTGGGAAGAAAAGTATGACGAAGCCTTTGAGCAGAAGAGAGGCAGATACCAGATTGTTTGAAAGATTGCTGATAAGAGGTAAGACATGGATAGCTGAGGTTGCCTATAACATTCTGTATGGAGAATATTCGTATTCATTGAAATGATAGAAAATGAGAGACAGCTGGGTACAGGGTAGTTGAACTAGACTGAAGGGAAAGCCTCCAGCTGGATATGGAACAAGAGAAAAGATCTGAACAGGAAACCATGAGTAGAATGAGAAGAAGGAAGAGGATGTGGAGGTGGTAAGCAAGGACTGGACTTCCGCTGTTGACCCACTATGTAGGCTGGAGTTGTTAAGTTTCGGGGTCGAAACAAGTTAAAATTGGATACGTTCTACAGTTACCAGTTACTCCTTGTCAAATGACAACTGCATTCAGTGGAAAATCTGGAATAAACACCGTTTCATTCTCTCATGAATACACATACGCGCGCTCACACACACACGCACACGCTCTCTCTCCTTCTGTCTCCCTCCCTTGCTCTCTCTCTTTTACACACACATACTCACAGGCAAGCGCACACATTCATACGTCTATATATTTATGCTTTTCTTTGCACTTGTTTGTCTCCATGCTTGGTTTTACTTTCATATTCCTTGAAAACTGAGCTCTGGTTCGACAAATAGTGAACCCTAGGTTTTATCAGTCTATGAGCTACAGCATATTACTTTCTTGGCCTGGATTCTTTTCCTTGCGACTCGTCTTCCAGGTCCTTCCAATCGTCAGTTTTACTAAAGTATACGTGCACGCACATTTCTGAGCATGGATCGTTGTGTGTAAAAGAAAACTAGATGGAGAGTCTGCAACTTTAATTCCCTCAATTTCTCGAGAAGCTACGTCAGAGTATAATCACAGATTACCGTTTCCAAGAGAATTGAAGATAATAGAAGACATGGAGATAGACACACGCAAACAAAAACAGAAGATTCTAAGAATGTATGTGTATATATGTATATACTTGCATTGGAGGAGAGTGATATCAGAACCAAAGTAAGAAAACAATTAAGAAAGCGGTACAGCTAGACAGATTGCGTGTCTTCAGCCACAGGATGCAGAATCATTGTAGTTTCGGCGTAGAGTAACAACTTCAAATAATACATGCGCACATACTCACACATTCACAAACACACACACATACACACATACACACACATTCACACTCCCATATTTCAAGTAAGGTGTTAAACATTTATCTGATGCAAGTTAGTAGCTTCAGTGATCTGTAGCTATAGATTTGTTGAGTGTGTAACCAGATTAGATCATATATCTCTGAGTTTGTCAAATGATGTACGACACCTCTAATGACAGCCAAGTAAGGTTTAAAAATCGATTATGAATGTTTAACCTTTTTTTTTTTTGTCAATGATACAAAATGGTAATTTCCTATACGAAAACACGAGCATTTAAAAAAGATCATAAACATCAACTAGATTATGGCTGGGAGATAACTCAAATTAAACAGCCTAGCCTTCCACCATGATGTGAAAATGGCTTCGAACACTGCCGCAGTAGAAAACAGTTGCTCAGAGTGCCACTACATGGCGCTATGTCCAACAACTATATTCTACTGTTGTCTAGCCCCATTCAAAGCCTTCTGAGTAAATTTTCTGGGCAGAAACTAAAAGAATCCCGCCGCCCTATACATACATACATATATATATATATATATATATATATA
>NC_068986.1:86183695-86184950 GCF_001194135.2 Octopus bimaculoides | reverse complement strand
ATGTATATGTATTTATTAGAAGTAATATTCTTTTATACTTTTACTTGTTTCAGTCATCTGACTGCGATCATGCTGGAGCATCATCTGGTTTGTATTAAACTGTAGAGCGCACAGAGTAGCAAAATGGTGATATTGCGCGTCAAATGCAGCGTAGAAGGGTCCGAGAGAATAACGGTGGGCGGGGCGTGGGATGGAAGCAAACGGGACATCGAGAATTAAAAGGCAAAAAGAGAAGGAATTATAGGTATTAGTTTGTATTTGATGTACGACCGCCGGTGAACGCATGTGCGAGCGTATAGTCACAGAGTGAAACAAAGTCCGAGGCTTTTGTACGTTGGCACTGTAAATACCTATATATATATTCTTTTACTCTTTTACTTGTTCCAGTTGTTTGACTGCGGCCACGCTAGAGCACCACTTTTAGTCGAGCAAATCGACCCCAGGACTTATTCTTTGGAAGCATAGTACTTATTCTATCGGTCCCTTTTGCCGAACCGCTAGATTACGGGGACGTAAACACACCAGCATCGTTTGTCAAGCGATATTGGGTGGACAAACACAAACACACAAACATATACACAAACATACACACACGCACATATATATATACATATATACGACGGGCTTCTTTCAGTTTCCGTCTACCAAATTCACTCACAAGGCTTTGTTGGCCCGAGGCTATAGTAGAAGACACTTACTCAAGGTGCCAAATAGTGGGAATGAACCCGGAACCATGTGGTTGGGAAGCGAGCTTCTTACCACACAGCCACGGCTGCAAACACACACACACACAGACACACAGACACACATATATAAAATATGTGAGTGCGTGTGATTGTCTGTGCTCGTGTGTGTGTATGAGTGTGTATGTAAGTATGTGTGTGTGTGTGTGTGTGTGTGTGTGTGTGATAAGAAAGAGGGAGAAGGGGAGAAAGTGAGGCAGAGTTAAAAAGCCAAAAACAGACGGACTGACTGACAGAAAGACAGACGGAATGTAGTAAAATTGATGGATAATTAGATAGTTAGCTAGACGGTAGATAGATGGATTGATAAATCATTTCCATTTCGTTATCTCAACAGAACTCTACGAGAAAATTAATTCCTCGACAGAAGTGTCCCACATGTTCGTAGAAGTCAGGGATCGAGTTACCATGTCGAGTTGGGGTGTAATTCTTGACCCGATGCCTTTTAGAAGAACCTTCACCACTCTGAAACATCACAAACACACACACACACACACACACACACACACACA
>NC_068986.1:86181618-86183326 GCF_001194135.2 Octopus bimaculoides | reverse complement strand
GAGGAGGAGGAGAGACGAAGAAGGGGAGGAGGAAAAGCAGAGATAGCAACAACGGCAGAAGCCTCATTCCCATTACTGCTACTAATACTAATAAAGACAATAATGAATTCTTTTATTAGCCACAAGGGCATAGACGATGGGAAGATCAGTAGCAGATACAGCAGAACCAGTGGCAGCAGCAGCTGTAGTAGTAGTAGTAGTAGTAGCAGCAGCAGCAGCAGCAGCAGCAGCAGTAGTAGTAGTAGTAGTAGTAGTAGTAGTAGTAGTAGTAGTAGTAGTAGTAGTAGCAGCAGCAGTAGTAGTAGTAGTAGTAGTAGCAGTAGTAGTACTGGTAGTAGTGGTGGTGGTGGTGGTGGTGGTGGTAGTAGTAGTAGACTGAGGAGGATGAGGATGAGAAGGAGTAGTAGTAGGAGGAGGAGGTGTTGTGTTTTTATTTATTTCATTTTTGGTGCATTTGATGCTGTTTTTGTCGGTTTTCATGAAGTTCCACTTAGTATTATTTGATAGCAAGAAAGTAGAAGTCTTTGATAGTTAATGGGGCGTTTGACGGGCTGCTTAAGTTCAGGGGCCACCCCCAAAGGCGGCCGGCTGAAATGTGAGGGAGAAGGGGGGCAGAGAGACTAGATAAACCGCAGGAGGAATCACAGGGGAAAGAATTTGAATTTAGATAGACGAGATAAACGAATAGGTAGACGGGTATGTGGATAACGAGGTAGAGTCATATAAATATGTTGAAAGTTGGATAAATAGATGGTTAAATGGATATGAGATGAAGAGATAGATAGCTAGATGGATAAATAGGTAGATAGGTGACTGGCTCAGCCACTCCGTCTACATGGCCGCTTGACTGTTTGCCTGACTGCCTGTTTGTCTCTCTCTCGCTCGCTTTCTCGCTCTCTGCACATATGCCTGTGAGTACGTATATGTATATAGGTATGTGTCTGTGTGTGTATATACGTGCAGGAATGAATAGGTACATGGTTAGATATACGAATGGATGAATATATACAAGAAGAGTTTGACGGGTAAAATTACTAGGGACGAAGAAAGAGATGCCTATTGAAGAGCAGATAGAAAAATGGGTGCATAAATCCGTGAATATAATATTCTTTTATATTTAATTTGTTTCAATCATTACACTGCGGCTAGGCTGGAGCAGCGCTTTGAAGAATTTTACGTCGAATGAATCGGCCTCAGTACTTGTTTCTATTTTAGACTTAGTACATAATCTATCGGTCTTTTTGCCGAATTACTAAGTTACAGTTGTCAAGCTATGTGTGTGTAAGGGGAGGAGGCAAAGACGTCCACATAGACACCCCCAGCCACACACACACATGTATATGTGTAAATATATTATACACACATATATATCTTTATATGTAGACTCTCTATCTCACAGTATACTGACACAAATCATGTGTTGGTATACAGCGTAAAAGATATTTTCCTGTTGGCGAAAAAGCATCGCCTGCTACTCTAGACTGATGATGAGCAACGACCCTGAAACTAATCTCTGGATGCTGGATTTGCTGAGTGGAGATGCTTATCTCCCCTTTGAAAACACACATATATATCTTTATATGTAGACTCTCTATCTCACAGTATACTGACACAAATCATGTGTTGGTATACAGCGTAAAAGATATTTTCCTGTTGGCGAAAAAGCATCGCCTGCTACTCTAGACTGATGATGAGCAACGACCCTGAA
>NC_068986.1:86179100-86181608 GCF_001194135.2 Octopus bimaculoides | reverse complement strand
TATATATATATATATATGTATGTATATATATATACGTAGGAGTGTCTGTGCGGCAAGTAGGTTGCTAACCAACCACATGAAAGGAGAAAGCTAATTCGAAGACTACAGATCCAATCCATCACTGGAACTATAAAAATCTGTAAAACTTTCCAGAAGTATATCATTTAAGTATATATTGAGCATGTCCAGATATACAACTATAAGCATGAGAATACATATATAAAGCAAAACATATAAATGTGCATATATACATACAGACAGACATACAAAAGTACCGTTGTTGATGTTGAAATTCTAATAAAGGATCCTTGGATCTTGGTTAGAAACCGAGTCTTTCTCTATTGGCAAAAAAATCTTGAAATAAAACTGAACTATGACATACATACATACGTAAACCAGTTGCTGGAAATTTATTGTACATCACTCTGTGGATATCCGAATGGAACTTACTCATCTGCCATTCGTTTTAGTGGCCTTTTGGATTAGTTGATGTTTTCCTCATCAGTAATGAACCGGCCATGACTGTAAATGTAATTAAACTTATTAAGTAACTACTTGGCATGACTTAAACGGATTTCCAGTATCATAGACATTAACTATCCCCTCCTCAGTACATACGACTTATATAGAATGTCTTCATGCAACAAAGTTCTGATAGCGTACTCCTGCACCAGGAGTTCTTTGACGGTATATTTCATTGATTTACCGGTGCCATCATCGATAATTTTTGAACCAGTTCGATGTATTGTGGTATTCCTACAGTGTTTTTTATCATTTGTCTTTCATTTCTCAGTTGTTTCAGTCATTTGACTGTGGCCATGCTGGGGCATCAACTTGAAGAGATTTTAGTCAAACAGATCGATCCTAATATTTATCCTATCAGTTTCTTTAGCCGAACCACTAAGTTACAGGGACGTATACACACCATCACCATCATGTGGTGGTGACAGAGAATCACAGACACAGAGACGCACACACACATATAGATATATGCATATACATATATACGACGAGCTGCTTTCAGTTTCCGTCAACGAAATCCAGTGACAAGGCTTTGGTCAGTTCGAGGTTATAGTAGAAGACACTTGTCCAAGGTGCCACGCAATGGGACTGAATCTGGAACCATATCGTTGAGAAGTAATTTTGTTACCACACAGCTACACCTGCGCCAATATCTGAACATTTAAAACCTTTTTCTTTTCTTTACTTTGATGCAGTTGAAGCATTCCCGCCATTCATTCAATTCCATTCGAACTTTGTGCACAAATTGCAAATTTAAGGATGTCAAAAAGAGCCTTTTCCTCTCGCCAGGTTTTTTCACGAATGCTTTCTTCACAGATGATAAAAATGATAGCATGGATTTTAATTCTTTGTGTTAGTATATTATCTGCTATGGGGGACCTGAAAGACATAAAGCTTTTGCATTGCTTTGAAATAATATGCAGATGATTAAGTGTCCTTAAATACTTCTCGCACTCTATGATCACACACGCACGCATGCACACGTTCGTGCGCGCGCACATACACGATTGTGGTTGTTATTTTAAAGGAAGCCTAGGAATTACGGGTAAACAATTTCTGATAGGAAGGTTCAGTACTGAGTGACAGAATATTATTTAATTCTTATTGATTGAGAAATTTCTGTCCATGGTAACTGGAGTGAATTTGACTTTAGAAATTAACATATATTACAAACATATTTTAATTAACATAAAGTTCATATACTTACATACGCATACATACAAAAAGATGCTGAAAAGTTCCCAGTTTTAAGGGTATCAGGAAAGGTTTGGCTGAAAGCTCAAAGTCCCGAGTTCTTTTACAGGGCTTAAAAAATCTGATGGACTGCTGTAATAAGTGCGTGAATCTGAAAAGGGAATATTTTGACTGATTCTCCTGCATTTCCTTTTGCCCAAAGCAGCGAACGCTTCAACATTCTGCCGATCGATCGATAGGTAGATTGACACATAGATAGTAATATACACACACACAAACACGTGCATACATGTATATGTACGTGTGTGTATATATATACACTTCTGTCTCTTCCTCCTTGTTCCACTTCCTCCCTCTACCATCCTCTCTGCTCACGTGTGGACTGTGGTCAACTCTCTTTTCACTCCAGCCACTATGAAAGCGAGACGAACTGTCAGTGTTCTACATCAGATTCACGTTTGACCGTACGGCTTTTTAATGTTGTTTTCACTGTCTAATTTTTCCTGTCTTGGTTTGTGTTTGCCACTTTGGAATCCTCTGTTTAGTGGGTTGATCCACTACTCAGGAAGATACTATTCTAGAGTACGTTCTGCATTATCTTCGAAACGTCGAGTTAGAATAGAGGCAGCTGACGAAGGATTTATTCCAATGGCTATCTGTTTTCCTATGTGTTCATTCCGTTGTCTGTAGTTCATTGTTCTAACGTCCTGTACTCTGATATGCATCTATATACACATGTAGATGTAAGTATGTACATATATGTGTGTATACATGCATACATATTATATATAT
>NC_068986.1:86176005-86178608 GCF_001194135.2 Octopus bimaculoides | reverse complement strand
TATGCATACATATATGGTAAATATATGTACAAATATGCAAATTCTCGTAGGATATCCTCTGCTCAACAAATATATAATGCAGATTAACATGCTTGAGGTGATGAACTGAGAATAATTTATAATTAATTTTAATTACATTTCCAGCGAATAAGATACTCAAGACTCACCTCCTCGCATTCATTTTCTCATTAAAATTAATTTTTGGTTTATCGAATTTCTATGTGTTCTCTCTTTCCGCCACCCTCTCCCACCACTCCGAGCAGGTTCTCCCAGAGAAATTTTATAGAATGGAACAAAATCCCTCTCACTCTCCCAGAAGTATGCGTAGGAGACCATCTCTTTCAAAAACAAAGCATAACATAAGTAAATAACCTTAAATACGTATTGTAAAATGTTCAAGGAATATTTCATAATATATGAATTTATGATGCAGTTCTCTGTAGTACATCTTTCATTGTTGACTAATCTCAGTCAATAGTTTATTCCCATGACGAGAAGATGATATATTCTTTTCTACTCCAGGCACAAGGCACGAATTTTTAGGGGAGGATGCCAGTCGAATAGATCGACTCCAGTACGCAACTGGTACTTAATTTATCGAGCCCGAAATGATGAAAGGCCAAGTCGACTTTGATGGAATTTCGCCTGGCGTGCTAAATTTTCTGCTAGCTCGATGATATATCGTGAAGAAAAAATATAATTAAGCAACTAATGAACTCGAATTATTTCCATTCATTAAGGTTTTGAAATATTTTGAAACGCTTGATTCACAATTCAAGCTTTCTAAATCGATTACATTGATTTGATATATATTGCCTTGTTATTAGTTAAATTTGGTAGACAACAGGACTGATCTTGAAATAAGAAGCTGTTTATATAGTGGTTTCAAATTTTGACACAACGCCAGCAATATCGGAGGAGGAGCAACATCGATTTAAACGATTCCAGTATTGAACTGGTACGTATTTTATTGACACCAAAAGGATGAAAGGCAAATTCGTTCCCATTGAAATCTGAATTCAAAAAGTAAGGACGAACTGCAGATAAGCATCATGATCGGCGTGCTAACGATTCTGGTAGCTCACCACCTATTTCAGTGACTTAATACTGATTTAAAATTTTGGCAGAAGACCAGAAAAATCGCAGTAGGGGATAAGTCGATTACATCGATCTCAGTGTTAAACTGATACTTATTGTATTGACCCACATTGCTAGATGATGATCATAATCAATATCGTCGTCTTCTTCTTCTTCTTCTTCTTCTTCTTCTTCTTCTTCTTCTTCTTCTTCTTCTTCTTCTTCCTCCTCGTCCTCCTCCTCTTCTTCTTCTTCTTCTTCTTCTTCTTCTTCTTCTTCTTCTTCTTCTTCCTCCTCGTCCTCTTCTTCTTCTTCTTCTTCTTCTTCTTCTTCTTCTTCTGCTTCTTCTTCTTCTTATTATTATTATTATTGTGTGAGAGAGCAGAGCATGCCATCTAAGTGACACTGGGGTAAAATATACAAAGCCCAACATACCCACCATGACTACCCGTCTGATAAGGGTACACCAAGCACATGCATCCCAACCATATGTGCGCGACATGGTGATCTCATATCAAGATAAACAGCGCATGACCTCGCAGCTGGGGCCCAGTTAGAATTTTCTTTAGGTCGAGTAGCCCATCCCGCTCAAAAGGTCTCTGAATAAGATTTTTTAAGAATGTTGAGCAAAATACCCATGTTTCCAAAGGTGAATTATTCAAACCCCAAAGAATTCCTCTCAACACATGGCTATGATGCTCCTCCACTACTTCTCCTCGTGATCAGAGATGCACATATCGTTAACCACTAAGGGACATGCTCAACTGGTTAAGGTCAAACAGCTGACAAGCAAATCTGTGGTATTAAGCAGAATATTTTCTGTAGCCCATAAGAACACAAAACCCCTAATTGATTAATTGAAAGAACGAACAAATTCTCACAAGCACACAATCGATGTGCATTGCGGCAGTTAAATATTGTAAGCACTGTTTGCGAATGGTAACATTTATGTTGTATATTTCACAATCAAGTTTTTATTATAAATATTTAAAATATTCATACACACATACTTACATAAATATTATGAGAAATACATATGACAACCGTCGACAAGTTTTTCCTCAATTAAATTTCAATAGTAAATCATTGATGAATAACCTGGCAGTAGGAAAAGGCTTTGGCTCAAATTGCCATGCAGGGGACCAAAACGCTACTAACCAGTTGGCTTCCAAACGTACATCTCAAAAAACAGACACGTCTTTCTATCAAATACATGCATACACACAAAAACACACACACACACACACACAAACCCAGGCACACACATAGAACGGAAAAAGTGAAGATAGGAAAGCGTTTTGAACTTGAAAGGTTCAACAAAACCTTTATAATATAGGTACAAAGGTCCCCTCCCCAGAAGAAATATATTTAGTCATTCCATCTCCTGAGAATGGGCATCTGCACCTGATATATAAAGGCTTTGTTAAACTTTCTGCATTGTCAAAAGCTTTCCTATTCTCCTTTCTCTTCTTCGATATTGCAATTCTTCAAGCATACTACAACGCTCATATATATATATATATATA
>NC_068986.1:86172410-86175331 GCF_001194135.2 Octopus bimaculoides | reverse complement strand
TGTGTGTGTGTGTGTAATTGGAGACACAAACAGAAATATGCATACACACACACTGGTAGCTATTCCGTGTAAATGTTACCGTAGACACATTCAAGGAAACTCACATTCACAGACACACACAATGACATGCATGTGCATGCGTGCGTGCATGAATATCTATATCTTTATGTTGTACATCTTTTACTTGTTTCAGTCATTTGACTGCCGCCATGCTGGAGCACCGCATTTAAATGAACGAAAACACCCCACGATTTATTCTTTGTAATCCTAGTACTTTCTCTTTTCGCCGAACCGCTACCTCACAGGGACGTAAACATATAAACAGCGGTTGTCAAGTGATGGCGGTGGGAGAAATACCGACACACAAACATATACATATACATACATATATACGATGCGCTTCTTTCGGTTTCCGTCCACCAAATACACTCACTAGGTTTTGGTCGGTCCGAGGGTATAGAAGAAACTTGCTCAAGGTGCCACGCAGTGGGACTGATCTCGGAACGTTGTAGCTTCTTACCACACATCTACGCCTGCGCCTATATATATATATATATATATATATATATATAGGTGCGTGTGTGTGTGTGCGTGTGTGTGTGTGTGTGTGTGTGCGTGTGTGTGTGTGTGTATGTATGTATGTATGTATGTATGTTTGCATGCATATGTATATTAATATGTTTTTGTATATGTATATACATATTTTATATTTTACTTCTTTCAGTCATTTGACAGTGGTCATGCCCTTGCACCGCCTATAGAAACCTGTGCTCTGATCTACAAATTTAACAACTGCCTCCTTTACAAGCAATCTCAGTGCGTAACTGGTACTTAATTTATCGACCACGAACGGATGAAAAGCAAAGTCGACTTCGGCGAAATTTGAACTCAGAGCGTAACGGCAGACGAAATACCGCTAAGCATTTCGTCCGGCGTGCTAACGTTTCTGCCAGTTCGTCGCTTTCTTCAGACGGAATATTGTCGCAAACGCTTTTCAATGATTTTACAATATTCTGGGGAAAGCCTGTTATAGATTTATCTAAAGAAATATCACAAAATAAATATTCCCGGTCGATTGTGTGGGCTCACTTCTTCATTCGGTAATCAGATATTTCGGAGCTGTATCTTTCTTTTGGATAGTACAATGATAACTTTTGAAATATGAAGTTTTGTAACAGTCAATTACCTTAAATGGGATACACTTCCTGTCAAAACTAACATAATTTTAAGTAATCAAGGTCAGTTTTTAACAAGTTGCCTCTTCCCCAGGCATGTTTTCAGGTTAATACGTCGAGACGTTGGTGGGTCAAATGGGACATCAATCAAAGTATATGTATATGTGAAATAGATGACATAATTTCACTCACTAAACTACAGACATATCCGGTTATAATCACTTTTGCCTCTCTTACCCCTGGACAACAATAGCTTCGAGGTCTCTAGGACTGCAAGATGCACCCAAATAACCTACTCTTCCCCACCTGTCTCTCATACGTCAATTTTGCTCTAGATACCTCTTGTAAATCCACCAGATAAAAAGGAAAATACATGCAAATCTAAGAACACACCTGTTATGGGTCAAAAAAGCGGCTTGAATGTGATCACTCATGGTGCTTGAAATAGCAGCCAGAATTACGTCCAAAATATACTTTATCGTTTCTATAATACCAAGAACAGAGAAGTTGATAGATATAGCCCTTGATGCACAGCGCCAGCATAGGAATATGGGAGGGGACCAAATCAATATTTTCAGCGAAACATTTTATAAAAATTAGACTTTTGTAGCGACGACGATGACGACGCTACCTACCTCAATGACGATAACCACCACCACCACGATGATGATGAAGATGATGATGATGATGATGATGATGATGATAACACCGACGACGACGACGTAGATGATTATGACGATTCTAGATATTTCCAAGTACAGTTATAATTAATACTATTGACTAAAGTACTTTATTGGTACTTTATATTACGGGGCCCTTACTTTAGTTTAAAATTGAGTTGATATATTTTAATATGAGAGAATTGGATTGTGCGAAAATGCCTCCAAACAACATGCACAATCTATTCGTTATGGTTCCTCATAAATCATAAGCTTGACATTCAGTTACTTAACACACATGGCGCTATTTTACTCGTTCTTGATGCTGCAATACCAGATTATTATAAAGTTGCGCAGAAACGAATTGAAAGGAGAAGGAATTACACTGTTGAAAATGGAGGTTTAAAAATATTATGGCGCGTTGCTTTGGCCATCTTATTTGTAATTTCTACATATTGAAGGATAAAAATATTGTTTAGTTATATGAATCAACACAGGGCTATTTCAGAAAATAGTAGTAGCACTGCTTTTAAATATATTGTACAAACCTACAAACCTAATCTATACACGATATCCAAACGATTCCTATTATTTAAAGAATGGAAACCTTTAAGATTATATTAATAATATTCATAATAATTAAACTTGCTTAGAGACACCTGAAAAAAGTGAAAAATAAATAGACATAAATGATCACAATATGTTCTATGAAGTAATCAACGACATCAACTTTAAATTCTTATGAGTACTAAAATATTTATTGCCACCGAAGAGCAAGAGGATTGACTATATACAACCTTATTAATTTATTTCACGTGAGGGAAACATTCATGTTTCTGTTTCGAAGTAAACTCGTATATGTGGGACGTAATGTGTCTGAAAATCTGTAAAATTTGGGCAGTATATGTATCGATGAGACAGATTCAAGACATAAAAAAGTATCTAAGCAGATGCTACAAACACACACACACACACACACACACACACACAACACAAACATATACACACATTATATGTATATAAACATCCTATACATATATATGTGCACATGTACGTATATATATGTATACACATGCATATATATATA
>NC_068986.1:86167602-86168316 GCF_001194135.2 Octopus bimaculoides | reverse complement strand
TTGATAGTGTAGGTGCATTGATGCTGAGATGCACATCCCCCGTCGAAGTCCTCTCGTGCTTTATTTTTGTAGACAAGTTTCTCCATGCAGACAAGTTTTGTAGACATGTTTCTCCATTTTTGTAGACATGTTTGTAAACTGTATTTTGTTTGCCGTTTAGAACATGATTTCTACCTCTGCGACACAAGTTCAGGTGGTCTCGAGGGGGGGGGGGCAGAGGCATATCTTAATTGTTGACCAGTTGTTGATCTATTTATGTATGTATGTATGTATGTATGTATGTATCTATCTATCTATCTATCTATTCTATCTATCTATCTATCAGTCTATATGTGCGTCGTGCGTGTGTGTAACTATATGTATATAACTGATGATGATAATTATGCTGCTGATGTTGATGATGGATTCAAATTTTGGCACAAAGAGGAAAAAGAAGCCCATTTCATCGCCCAATGGCTGAACAGGAACTTATCTTATCGCCAGTAAAAGAATGAATAGCAACGTCGACCTCGATGGAATTTGAACTTAGAAAACAAGCCAGTAAAAACGACGCGAAGCATTAAATCCGAAGGGCTAACGGTATTTGCCAGCTCATCGACTTGATGATGACGACGACGACGACGATGATGAGGATGATGATGATGATGATGATGACGACGACGACGACGACGACGACGAAGAGGAGTGGGGAAGAGGAAGGGAGAATGGGAAGAA
>NC_068986.1:86160626-86166683 GCF_001194135.2 Octopus bimaculoides | reverse complement strand
TGTGTGTGTGTGTGTGTGTGTGTGTGTGTGTGTGTGTGTGTGTGTGTGTGTAAATAAATGCAATACTTCTATTTGCGCTTGCAGAATCTTGTAGGCGAAGCTCTGGTCTTAGAAATAAATTTTCATTATAATTCATAAATGATGTAAGCTCTATGCCATCACCCTAAAAGTTACAATTTCAGTAAGAAAGGTGCAACAAGAAGCATAGACAAATGGAAATGGTGTGATAGCAACGAAAAAATGCGTCGGCTCTGCTAACCCTATTCAATACATAAAAAAAAGTAAGGCAGGAACGTGATGGATCTTTCTACCAGTTGGTACCACTTATGGAAAACAGTTTAATCTAAAAGTGTCTCTTCATGCTTTACCATAAATTTTCGTCGCACTTGTCACACGAATATATTTCCATTAAGGTTCATAAATATTATATGATAACAACAGTACAGAAGGACAAAAGGGTAACAAGAAGATAAAGTAAACAAGGATTTTTGTTTGAGATTTCTTAAAACAGGAAGAAGAATCATTTTCTAATTTTCTGTTCGTCTTTTCTTGTGTTGTTCTTAATTGTTTTTAACTTCTTTTAACTTCCCTAAACTGCCCTTAATTTTTCAGCTACATTATTTCATCCTCCTCTTTTATAGTTTTACTTTTCCTTCCTAACTTCTCCTACAAACATCGTTACCCTGTTGTCCTTCTCTACTATATCATAACTACGTTGCCTGAGATACACCAACACATTGTCCTCACCAGCACCAGCCAGGCTACGTATCTCCTCATTAACGATTGCTGTAACCTCGTTGATAAGCGCGAAAGAACGTATTGACAGGCTGAATTCCTAAAGAAACGTAGACTGCATAACCTAATCCCACACTCGTTTAAATGCCTATATTTTTCCTGTCACATCCCACAGACCCTGTGATATTATCACCAAATACAGCTTCAGCAAAATGATCCGCGAGAAATGCAACGAACTCCGTCACCTCAAAGCTAAGATCGTAGCTATACCTATACTCAGCCAGCAGTACGACAGACACCGCGTCAGATACATCAATCAAGCATAGCGTAGACGATACTAGCATAAATCCAACGTCAAATTCGAACACCTATACCATTGACCGTACACCAGACACACAACCATCCAGGTATGGAAACAACACGTACCACCCACTCACGCCACACCACTTTAACAACACACACCAACTTGATAGAGACAGATGCGACCAACTAGTCATTGATCTAACTAGAACACTCGTCCAGGAAAAAAAGATCACACTGCGGAAAGGCCTCAAATATTTTGTCACCGGAAACTCCAGGAAAAAACCGTCACAATATCTATTTGCAGAAAGTCATACGCGCTACTATGGACACAGAGTCTCAACAGCAAAAGACCGCCACGGTGACCATGACAGAGTTATTAAAGCATTCCCTTATGAAAGAGAGTTCAACAAACCACCACTCGTTAAGGAACACTTTGAGATCAAAATTGATTTACTCTGTCAAGACCTCCTGAAGTTGGTAGACTATGTCAGGACCTCTTGAAGACCACGTCGTCTGCTAACAATGACCGTCCGCACTAGCACTATATACGAACAAAGAATATCTTTTAGACGTAAATCAAAACATTATAGGACAATGCAAACAATCTTTGCCACATTCTGATGGATTGTTTGGGTTTCTCTTATGTAAGAAACCAAATAAAAGAGGGATTCTTCAATGTGATATATTGTTGAGGAGTTTCAAAGAACTTTTTTTCCTTGTTGTTTTGTTCATGGTTAATGGTTGTAGAAAGCAACTCTGTTCATGACCTTCGCAACCTCACCCAGTAACTACATGGACTGAAGGTTATTTGGCTGTTACTTCTTGTAAAGGGAGCAATCATTTAGAGTTATCATGTTGTGAATATGTTCTGGTAATGAAATATTAATACAGAAAAGGTGGGTTCGTTTCTTAATCGACTTAGCGCCTACCTGAAATTAAGCAAAGAATTTTTATGTTGATTAGGGCTGTATATTGACTGTATAATTTGAACGTTGGTCAACATGCTATTAAATATTGTATGCATCCATCTTATTAATAACTGCTTTATTTTATTCCAGGTAAACTGACATCTAACTGTTCAAAGAACACTTCAAAAGTAACTAACAACGATTTTTCTTGAAATGAACAAAATTTGACATAGTGGTGATATCAAATACTTGCAAAAAAAAAGGGCTTAGCATCCAATGATATTGATTGATATTGATTCTGACGTTGTTGCTTCAGCTTTATCAGCAGAGCAAAACTGGGAGGAGAATTTAAGAGGGACGGGAGAGTCTTGAAGATGATACACGGTCTGGACTTTCTGCAACTGCCAGTACCCACGAAAACATTGATTGTGCTCACCGCGTTGGTGATAGATGACAGGCGACTGATTACGAATCAAATAGCCAATGCTATTAATATGTTCCCGTGAAGAGTTGAAAATATTGTGCAAAATGAACTTAGCATGACGAAGGAAGCTTCTTGGTATGATGAAGGTAGCTGCATGGCATGAGGAAGGTAGTTGCTTGGCATGACGAAGGTTTTCTTACACTTGACCAAAAGATTACTAGGCTGTTCAAGATACCGGAAAATATGACATTGCTTGAAGCAGATCCAGCTGGTTTCCTTGAACATTTTGAACATTTCCTAACCCAGGAAGAGTGTTGGGTTCATCAATTTAAACCAGAGACAAAGAGACAGCCCATGCATTCGAAACACCCATCCTCACCTCTTCCAAAGAAGGCCAATGTCGTTTCATCTGCAGGGTTGGTAACGTCTTCAGTGCTTTTCAGATGCAAAAGGCATTGTTTTAATTGATTATCTTGAAAAGGGCCACACCATCAATTGAGAGTACTATGTTAGCTAGTTTGGGTAGTTACGAAAGTTAACCAAACGCCCTGGACAACTGGTCAATACTCTACCGCACAAGTCCAGAGTTTCAAAATCTGCCGAGTTTCAAATCCCTATTCTGATTTGAACCCCATCTGACTATCATCTGTCCAACAACATAAAACAGTTACTTGGGTGACAATGAGTATCTCATGGAAGATGACGTCATATCTGCTGTTGATGCCTTTTTGACCAAAAGGATGACAACTTCTCTACACATGAGATTCAAGCACTACAGCACAATGAAAGAAATGTGTGGACTACATGGAGGATTATATTGAATAATGAAACTCATTTGGTCACATATCAAGAGAGTATCTTGGTTGGCCTATGAACTTTTCAGCTGAGCAACGAACTGAGCAGTTTTTCGTTCGTCTGTACGTTCAGAGTTCTAATACCACCGAGGCCGACTTTGTCTTTCATCCTTTCGGTGTCGATAAAATAAGAACCAGTTGAAAATCTGGTTGATGTAATTGACATACCCACTCTCCCCAAATTGCTGGCCCTTGTTCTATGAAATTTATATGTCTGTAGATGTTCTAAACAAATTGAAATTTTATTTTATTACCGTGTATTTGATATTCAATATTACAGTAGTCGTAGCACAAATGCCCAGCGGGTGCGTGTCGGACACCCTTGTTTGAGACTCTTACAATTCATAGATACGCTCCAAAAACTCGAATGTTTTCTATTGTTAAGGTTCATATCCTGTAATTTGTAGTTTTGGCGAGTATATGGCTTTACGTTTAAGAAGATCGATTGGTAACCACGAAGTTTTGGATCAGTTCCACAATCCTCCTCTTTGTTTGATAAATTGAGAATAAATCTGGTTGACAGAAACTGTAGAAGTTAATTGCTACAGAAAAGGGACAGAGAGTACGTGTCACACGCATATACACATACACACATATATATTTCTGAACATATATATATATATGTGTGTGTGAGTGTGTGTGTGGATAGATAGACAGATAGAGAGAGAGGAAAAGAGAGGGTGAGACAGAGACAGAGACAGAGAGTACGTTCTCATGACATTACTGACATCGGATACCAGAACTCATATGGCCGGTTACTTGAATTGCAAAGCGTATAAGTAACCGATAGCAAAGTGAAATGCGGCGTGTTTCTCAAGAACACGATGTATCTCTCGCTAAAGGAATCGAAAACTCAATGCCGCGATCGAGATTGGAACACGCTAACCGCTAGGCTACGCACTTTCAGATACAAGCGAACAAACACATACATTATATATAATGGACTCTCCCGTCGAAGACGGCGGATGAGCGTTCAGCATTTTTGCCGAACGACCTGCACATATGATTTGTTTACAGTGATTAAGTGTATGCGGTGTGCATTAGCACAGACCCTTCATCAAATCGACGTTGTCCGAACAGGTCTACTGAGTGTCACGCATCAGATGTCGAAGTGACCGCGAAGCTAAGTGTAATGAAGTGTTTGGCTCAAAAACAACGCACCACCCGGGCTAGGAATTGAAACCGCGATTTCACGACCGTGAGCGGAACACCCCAACCACTATACCAATTAATACATACATACATATATATATAAATGCATATAATACACACACACACACATAAACACACACATATATATACATACATAATTCTGTTATTCTTTTATTCATTTACATGTTCCAATCATTTGACTGTGGCCTTGCTGGAGCACCACCTTTAGTCGAACAAATCTACCCCACGACTTATTCATTGTAAGCCTAGTACTTATTCTATCGGTCCTTTTTGCCGAATCGCTAGGATACGATGACGTAAACATACCAACATCGGTTTTCAACTGATGGTGAGGCGACCAACAGTCACACAAACATACATATACTCACACACACACACATATATATATATATATATATATATATATACCTCCGGCTTCTTTCAGTTTCCATCTACCAAATCCACTCAAAAGCATTTGGTCGGACGGAGGCTATAGTAGAACACACTTACCCAAGGTGCCATGCAATGGGACTGATCCTGGAACCATGTGGTTGTGAAGCAAGCTTTTTGCCAAACAGCCACTACTGCACTTATAAAGTATGTATTTAAAAAGTAAGTGGGGCGCGAGATAATGAATGAGTATGTATGAAAAAATACCTGTGTAAATAGATTTGGGGTGACGTTGGTGATTGGGTACAGTATTAGTGTGCTACGTTTATGGTAAGTTGAGTAGACATAGATTTAGAGGAGGTAGGTGTGTGTGTTTGTGTGGATATGTGAAGGGCAGTAAAATAATATGTTGTGACATTACAAGCTTTGGATATTAAAATGCAGAAAAACAAAAGCATAACTATATCTTTTTCCTAAGGTGGACGTGTTGGGTCAACTGAAGATAACCAGATGTAGGTGGTAGGGGACTGGAGTGAATACACCTGTGCGTAAACCAACAAACATGAATACAATTGTATTTATGGATTTATTTATTCGTTCTTGTCGTGTAACTCACCTTTGAATCAGTGTGCCGGAAATCATATATGAATGGAAATAGCCTATGTTTAATTAGCCATTACTACATTAACAAATATATGTATCTTTTGCCTGACAGTATATGGATGATAGAGTGTATCATATAAACACATCTACACACACACACACACACACACGCACAAGCCCGTACACACACACATTCATGCATACACACAAACTTGCAGACTGAGACACACATGTAAACTATAGTCTCTCTTTTTGTCATTAAAGGCGTGGCTGAATATATATAAGGCTTAATAATATATGTTTTGTCTCATTCTCTTTCCCATTGTTTTTCTTTTTCATTATATATGTAGTTGACTATTGTCAGTGTAGAGGTTAGGGAACAGTTAAGAGCTATGCACAGTGTCAGGATACAAACCAACCAACTCGTCAACAGTTCTGCTAAAACTCATCTTCAAAATATGCATACATACATACACATATACATACGTACATATATATATATATATATATATATAATAATAATAATAATAATGATAATAATAATAATGATGATGATAATAATAATAATAATAATAATAATAATAATAATAATAATAATAATAATGATGATAATAATAATAATAACAATAAAGTCTGTCCCATCAAAAGAAGAAGTGCAAGAATTTTGGAATAAAATCTGGGCAGAAGA
>NC_068986.1:86154354-86158500 GCF_001194135.2 Octopus bimaculoides | reverse complement strand
AAAAATCATGCCTACTCATTGATATGACTGTCCCAATCGATATAAACGTATCTGTCAAGACCTACCAAAAACTGAGCAAATATAAAGATCTTGAAATAGAAATTAGCAAAATGTGGAATCTGAAGACGAAAACAATACCTATTGTCATAGGTGCCCTGGGAATGACAGCGAAACGGGCTGATTACTACCTAGATCAGATTCCAGGAAACCCCAAAATGGCTGAAGTTCAAAAGATAGTGCTCATGGGAACTGCCCATATCCTACGTAAAATACTGTCTATGTGATCTCAAATTTTAAAGCAAACACATAATTTTCTTATGGTTTCTTAAACATTCACTTGAACAAAAGTGTACAAATCCAAATATATGGTACTCTAGGCATAACACCTACATGAACTTCTAACTACATGAACTTCTAACTGCCTTAGGAGTGAAATTTAGGTTTTCGGTGAATCGATTTTGATGTAATTTTTCCCAGCTGATTTGCGCACATTTATGTTTTTATTACTTTGAGTAACAGCCTTTCTTTTTTATTTGAGATTCTTCAGTTTTTGGCTGATCCAGGTTAATAGCTTTTGAATGAAAAAAGCCCGTCTAGACAGTTTTTATTTTCTCAGAAGATGAAGGGTAATTTTACATATTAAGCATACATTGTGTATATATTTAATAGAAAAACAATATTATAACTTTTATTGGTATAATAAATTATTTAGCCAAATGAGTCATTTCGACGGATAACTTCAAAACCCTATTAGTCATGGAATCTGTGAATTTCTGCATAGTACCAGCTTGGATTGCCTCTGTTGCAGCTTTCATTTTCTCCCATAAAACATCTTCTGACGTAAATTGGCGTCCATCGACATAAAACATTTTTTCTAATGATGAACCAAAGAGTTTCGATAGTGTTGAGATCCAGATATGCTGCCAGCCACAACATCAACCTTCCACTTTGCATGTTGTAAAACCCTAGTAATGTTTTGGGTGGTCCTAGCAGAGTAGGAGGGAGCATTGTCATGCATGAACACGAGATACCTTAGAAGTGACAGCATTATGTCATTGAGTCATTGTCCCGAGGATGCGATATTTGATAGTTTTCGGTAGAGGAGGACGTCCGAATGCTATGAAAATGGCTTTGCTTTCTCGTCAAGGTTTCTCCACGTAACTTGCGGCCAATATTCTTTAAATCGCTAGCTGTCACAGTCTTGAAGATCCCACAATCGGATCGTTTCTTCCTTGCCAAGAGTCATTCAGGAATCGTCTAACCGTGTATACATGACGACCTAACTTCTCCGCAATGGCATGAAGAGAGGTGCCTTTAACACTTTTTCCGATGATGACAGACTTCACTTCATCGTTAAGGCCTTTTCCACGTCCCATTGTTCTTAGAGAGGAGAGACGGTATTAGCGTGATTCACCCAAAATCTGAAGGATCTAAAATTAAAAAGAAAAGGACGTTACACAGAATAATCCTCTCTACTATAGGCACAATGCCTGAAATTTTGAAGGAGGTGGGGAGTCGATTTCATCGACGCCAGTACGCAACTGGTACTTAATTTATTGACCCTGAAAGGGTGAAAGGCAAAGGCAAAGGCGACTTCGGTGCAATTTGAACTCAGAATGTAAACACAGACGAAATACTGCAAAGCATTTTGCCCGGCATGCTAATGATTCTGAATAATGAAAACATAACAATCGTGTGGGCATAGTGTGCAAACCAGCTGGGAAAATTTTATCAAAATCAATTCCCAGAAAACCGAGAAATTCTAAATTTCACTCCTAAGCTATTATCGTGACTCTGGGTATGCGAATGTATAGATATATAAATAGATATATGTGTGTGTGTGTGTGTGTGTGTGTGTGTGTGTGTGTGTGTGTGCGTGTGTGTGCGTGTGCACGTGTGTGTGTGTGTGTGTGTGTGATATGCTACCTGTTTTTGATTTCATGGTATTTCAATGTACTATCTGAAGATGTGTTGTATGAGCAATCTAATAATTCATTATAATATATATTTAACCATTGAACTTCTTTGTTCGTTGCTAAAACAATTGTAATGTATTCGAGCATTCGAGAAACCAAGAAACCTTTCGTCTCTCTTTGTTGTTCACTTTATCTTCTAGTTTTCTTTTTCTGGTCCTCTCTTTGTCTTTCTTAACTTGCATTCTCTCTCTATTCGTTCTTACCCCACTCTTCTCTTGTTAATTCTTCCACAACATTTCAGCTTTTCCATGCTTCTAAATCTGCTACCAACGCAGTGATGTGGTAGTTAGTACTTCACCCCTCTCTCACTCTTCCTTTTTCTCTGTCTTAGTTCAGGTGATTACATACACCAAGCTATGTCTTTTCCTCTTACAGTTACACGATGAACGATCGGCATTGGCTCTATTTCTCTTCCACTCTAGTCAAAGGACTTTGACTGTGTAGTATTCTTTGTTACCTCGTCCTCTTACCTGTTCGTCTGAGCCTGTTTTAGTCAATTTTTCGCAGGCACAAATATTTGTTATAATTCATTTTACGTACATTTCCATAGATTTGTTGATATCCTCTATTAATCAATGAAATACCGTATAAGATGTTGAATATTCTATGGAAACACATATAACAAGTCTGAGCGCTATTCATTTTCTCTCCATGTAATTTCAGCATCTTGTCAGGTGCTGATTGGAGAAAATCACATTCGCTCAAAATGAAACACAATGAGATCGAAAGCGAAACTTCCCGTTTATGAAGCAAATTTCTTTAATATACGGCCAAATAAACACAAACTCATACACACACGCACATACTCAAACACACAAATACACACACACACACACACACACACACACACACACACACACAGCCGAATAAAGAAACAAACAGAAAATTCTCCCTCATACTGACATTTGACATTTTTCGGGGGATATCGTGTTATAATCAAATAATTTGCAGATTTTCTTATGCTTAAATTTCTGTGTCAAATGAATGTGACTACATTTCTAACAAAGATCTTCCTACGATTAAACTATTTACGCACAAAATAAGCAATATTCATAATTTAACTATAGTCCATGCAAAGGAAGGGTGATAATAAACCATGTTTCATATATTGGCGCACAGCTCCAAAATCAGAAAATGGCATGAAATCAATGAAATGAGTATGAAAGGTCCTGACTTAATTGGTGAAAGAGAATGGCATATCTGGATACAGTTCGGAAAATTGCTCCAGAAACGCTTTTTTTCAACAGAAGTATTTCCGTCGCCTAACACCCAAATTCTGTAGACCTATGAAATAAATATCTATTGATACATACATGCTTATACACACATACATAAACGTAGATAAATGCATGAGTGCATATATATATATATGTTTATATAGTGCACTCATATATATATATATATATACATATATATACATATGTGTGTGTGTGTGTGTTTATGCGTGTGTGTAAACACGCAGATATATATATATATATAGAGAGAGAGATAGAAAGGTTTAGTGAAGCGAACAACAATAACTGAACTCAAAATATAAAAGTATGTATGTTTTTTTTATAAATATTTAGAATAGGCGTAGGAGTGGCCGTGTGGTAAGTAGCTTGCTTACCAACCACATGGTTCCGGGTTCAGTCCCACTGCGTGGCACCTTGGGCAAGTGTCTTCTACTATAGCCTCGGGTCGACCAAAGCCTTCTGAGTAGATTTGGAAGACGGAAACTGAAAGAAGCCCGTCGTATATATGTATATATGCATGTATGTGTGTGTATATGTTTGCGTGTCTGTGTTTGTCCTCCCAACATCGCTTGACAACCAATGCTGGTGTGTTTACGTCCCCGTAACTTAGCGGTTCTGCAATTGAGAGCGATAGAATAAGTACCAGGCTTCCAAAGAATAAGTCCTGGGGTCGATTTGCTCGACTAAAGGTGGTGCTCTAGCATGGCCACAGTCAAAGAGATGCAACAGCGTAACTCAAGGACCGAGAGTTTCGTGCGTTAGCACTTATCAAAATTACCAATGCCGAAACTCTCAACCCATGTGTCACTCTGTTACTTCTGCTAAATATATATATATATATATATATATGTATGTATAAATATGTATATACATATATATATGTGTTTGTGTGTCTTTGTACTTGTATGTATGTATATGTATGTATATATATATAT
>NC_068986.1:86150009-86154029 GCF_001194135.2 Octopus bimaculoides | reverse complement strand
ACATACATACATACATATGTATACATACATATATGCTTTTGTGCACTGTAACGTGAGGAAATTTGTAATGCAATCATGCGTAATGTTAATATAGCATTTCATAGGAAATTACTCGAGATGTATCTCGAACACAATTAGAGTGAGAGAAATGTATGTGTGTTGATTTACTTAGAACACTGTAAAAACATGTTTATTTGTTTGTTGGAATGGCGTAGCCTGTAGAGAGTTGTTGAGATGGGAAACTAACGAAGTACTGGTGGTGGTGTAGACGTTGGATTTTCTTTTTCTACTTGAGTTAGCTTTCATGTCAAACATTGAAACTAAAATTTCAATGTGGACCTTTACATATGAACATACCTGGTTGTGTCCATCCTTGTGTTTCCTCTCTAAGTCGCATTCACTAAATGGAGTTGTAGCTGTTTTTATTCTCTCGTGATCTACAGTAATACAGTCAAACGCTTTCGTACTCTAATAATCCATCTGACTATTTATATCTTTATCAAATGTACCAAGTTGTTTTCTCGACAGTAGGTTGCTATTTGAGGAAGATGTGTCTCCTCTTTCTAGCAATTCAAGCAATCTCATGCAGGCTCTTACCTATTTACTACTTGGTCCAATATACTTTCTCTTCAGCTGGTTGTGATATAAAGTAGATTTCACTCTGATTTTTTGGAATTCGAGCGATCTCATGCAAATTGGAGCAAATGTTTCTAGCCAGTCGAGCGATCTCCTGCAGGCTCCCTTATTAATCCAGAGTGCGTCTTTTCACTAAGCTTGCACTTTTAACAACCCTATGGTATACGCAAGACATGCTAAAAAATCGAATACCCTTGAAATCCGAAGCCACAGAAAAATAAGGGAAAGAAACTGATTGTGTAAAAGCGTGTGGACAATGTTGTACAATTGTGAGATAAACATCGATGGAATATGGTTGAGTTTCCAATATAATATGAACTTATGGATCTCATAATCTCAATCATAATTTTCGGATTACTGAATATTTCACAGTGGAACGCCGATTCTTTCTCGTAACATCCTCCTCCAGGTAATTGTCAGTTACAGAAGTAAGATATGAGTAGCTACTAAAAGGATCCAGTGGCAATGCAATTTGAAATTTCATCGCCGGTTACAATTGCCAAGAGAAGAGCTTACTTATTTGCAGTCATTGAAGATAAGAAATGTGCGTAGGTATGGAACCAGAGATATGGTGTTCGCCTTATAATCACGGGATTTCATATTTGGTCTGGTCTTCTAAATCAAACATTTCCCATAATTATACGTACGTTACTCTTAAACTTACTCAGTGAGGAAGCAGTGTAACGGACAGCTGTATTCATATACTTTTCACTTAATATGTAATGATATTGTGTATATATTTGTACAATATATATCAATAATAGTAATACGCCAATTTGCTTTTTGTACGTACCTAACGCGTGTATCAGGCATAAGAGAAAGAAATTGTTGTAAGAAATTTTGTTGATTAAATAAAAATAGTTTTAAATTGATCTCTTGTGATTACCGGATGAAATTTGAAACAACCACCTACGAGTTATAGTAGTAATTCTCAACATCCGTGCCTACTGGGCCACCGAAGAAGTAACGACATTAAAGAGAAAATTAAGATACTTAAATCTGACGCGTGTGTCGGGCAAGGGAGAGAGAAAGTGAAAGAGAAAGAGAGAGGGTAAGAGGGAGTGGCTGATAAGTGTTTGAATGCCTTTCTACGACTGAACTGAAATTGACCCCCCGGCTATTAAAGGCCTAACAATACGCACACACGCACACAATTGTTTTAGGTCTTCCACTCATTTGAATTCGGCCAGATAACATGTTAAGTTTTATGTTCCGAAATTTAAATTGTGAATTTGTCTTGATGATAAACTTACATCTCAGCTGAAATAAAAAAAACATACTTTGGCTTTCGAATACAACGTCCCATAGTGGAAATAAAGGCAACTTTCTTATTCTGTATTTTTTTGTTAAGTAACAATCTCTCTGTTTTGGTCAGGATTTTTCCAATTTGTTTTTTCTTGTATCAAGTAATTGACGAAAGCAGTAAAAAAAAATTGAATTCATAGAGCCGGACAATATCAAAAAATATTAACTCAATTTTTCCCCTCTCCTTAATACTAACAAGAGCAGAGTATGAGAGAGATTTGGCTGTTATTTCTAGAAAGTTGAACAACTACACAGAGTCTTTCAATTGGCTAATTTTTTATATCGATGCTGATCGATGGGCCACGCTTTCGCGGTCCGTATTCGTACTGAAAATCGAGACATTTCAGAATAAGTAAACAAAAACTAAAAGACACACACATACGCGCACATGTGTGTGCGATATTAATTGTCGCGTGGTGGAAATAAACGCAACTTTCTCTTTCTATATTTTCTGTTCAGTTAGAATTTCTCTGTTTTGGTTAGAATTTTTCCAATTTCTATTTTCTTGTGTCAAGCAATTGACAAATGCTTTAAAAAAAATAAATTCATAGAGCCGCACAAAATGAAAAATATTAATTCTATTTTTCCCGTTGCATTTTACTTTCCTACGACATACTTAATAACCCTATACTATATACTTTGTCCTTGCATATTAGATGAGTATTTCAGAAATATTTTCACTTTTTAAGCAAAAACTGTCAACATTCGTATGTTTTTCAGTTGAAGTATTCTGAACAAGCACATCATACATATATTTCTGAGGTGTGTGTTTGAGGTGTGTAGGGGATGTATGCATGTATATATGTATACATTTATGTCTGTGTTTCTGTCTGTGTTTGTTACCCCACCACCATTGTTTGACAACCGATGTTGGTGCATTTGCGTCCACGCAACGTAGCCGTTCCTCAGAAGACACTGATAGAATAAGCACCAGGCTTACAGGGAATGAAGCCTAGGGGTCAATTTCTTCGACTAAATGGTGGTGCTCCAGCAAAGCAACCGTAAAATGACTGAAGCATGTAAAAGAATAAAAGAATACAAGAAAAATGTTCCGTTCCACTAAACCAAGAATGTTCTCTGAATATGTACGATGTATTTTAAGGTTAAATAGTAATTCTGTTTACGTTTGCATAACTGAGATATTTTGGTTGGATCATATAGTTATCGGTTTTACACTTTCTTCTACATTTTGTAACTGTCACAAATAAGTTTTCTATTAGGGTGACGAACTGGCAGAATCGTTAGCACGACGGGCGAAATGCTTAGCGGTATTTCGTCTGCCATTACGTTCTGAATTCAAATTCCACCGAGGTCGATTTTGCCTTTCATCCTTACGGGTCGATTACATAGTACCAGTTACGTACTGGAGTCGATTATATCGACCCCAGGACTCATTCTTTTAAGCCTAGCACTTTTCTATCGGTCTCTTTAGCCCAACCTCTAAATTATTTGGACGTGAACACACCAGCATCAGTTGTCAAGCGATGTTGTTATAGTAGTAGTAGTAGTAGTAGTAGTAGTAGTAGTAGTAGTAGTAGTAGTAGTAGTAGTAGTAGTAGAATGAAAAAGAAGAAGAGGAAGAAGAAGAAGAAGAAGAAGAAGAAGAAGAAGAAGAAGAAGAAGAAGAAGAAGAAGAAGAAGAAGAAGAAGAAGAAGAAAGAGTTGTGGCAACAGTAATGATAATGGTATGATTGGTGGTTGTGTAGTTCAAGCTCTTTCATTTAAAAAAAACTTTGTGAACTTTGTGAGTTAGAACGGATATTTAAAGGCAAGTGGTTATTGGATGAAATGGGTGAAAGTTTAGACATATTCTAGTGTGATTACTTCATTAGAAACAAATATTCAAATGTTTACACATGTGTTCACGTACATGAATAACGCACACATACACACTTACACACATACATACGCATACATGTAAATCCGCTTCCAAAATGTTCACATCCATATGCACACATGCATATATAAAGTATGCCTGGATGACTGCATTTATATATGTATTTATATATGTATGTATATATGTGTTTGTCTGTGTGTGTGTATATATATATATATATATATATATATATATATATATAT
>NC_068986.1:86145660-86149543 GCF_001194135.2 Octopus bimaculoides | reverse complement strand
TATATATATATATATATATATATATATATATATATATATATATATATATATATATTATACACACACAAATACATAAGGTATATATACACACGCGAAATATTTATGTTCCATATTTCCTTATGTAATTCAGTACACTTTTATATATAGCTATTTGCCGCCCCAACGAGCAATGACTTAAAATCTAATTGGAAATCCCTTCATTAAATTGCTACAATTTTGTGGTCGACTAGTTGCATTTTTCATGGCTATCAACACTAACCGACTTTGACAACGTCACACAATGTCAGTTATATTTCTGTTAGGAAAACAGTAAGTATCTACGATATACATGCATTTTCGTGAAAGGATTTAAAGCATAAGTAAGAATATCTAAACGAAGTATAAGGCCACACATTTCGATGGGAACGAAGAGGCTATTTCATTTGTGCCAATACTTATCTGATATTGTATACTATCGATCTTACGAGAATGAAATATTGTAAAATATATGAATCTAAAGCGAAAGAAACCCATGACATGAAGATTTCGAGGTGATTTAACTCGTATAATTATATATTCAAATGTACATAAATGACACATACATAATACATGCATACGAGTTAAAATACTGGATGATATTTGCACTAAATCTTTAATCTATAAAACTTCATATCTAAGATAAGGAAAGACTAATAAATGACTGGCGACAATTGTTCTGTCTTCATTAGTGTAACAATTATCATTTTGGATATCATCATGATGTCTAAATGCCAAGTATTAGTTTTATTCAAGAAATGGCAAGAAATGTATATCTTGAAATCTATGGATATATGTCACAGATAAATATGTCAAAGGGACCTTACAAGCCTACACGTTAAATATCTCTTTAAATGTCAATGCATTTGAAAATTAAACGAAATGTAACAATCGTTAGCAAGCTGGACGAAATGCTTAGCGGTATTTCGCCCGATGCTACGTTCTGAGTTCAATTCTGCCAAGGTCGACCTTCTCTTTCATCCTTTCGGGATCGATAAATTACGTACCAGTGAAACACTTTCGTCGATGTCATTGACTAGTCCCCAAAAAACTTTCAGCCCTTGCGCCGAAATTTACAAAGGTTTATTTGCTACTCTATGTACGTACTCCATTTTGAAAGCAAGGCAAGACGTCTAATGTTCCAAGACTGCAAAAAAACCCCAAAAAACTATTATTGTATGAGTGCAGATTGTTGAAGCAGACGATTAATCACTCAACCGGTTGTCATCAATAACTCTACGATATGGTCCACTTACTCGGCATATCCCGTCAGTCATTTACATTTCCCTTTCTACTGCATATTAACAATTTATATGACACACCTACTTACCATATTTTCAGAAGGCTAATCTCTTATCCACTGTTAATATGCCTATATATCTGCCTGTTGACCCACTTCAATTAATCTCTCCTCCTTTAATAGTACATGCATACAACATACATACATACATACATACATGCACACACACAGACTTATATATACACGCACGCATACCTACGTACCTACATACCTATCTACATATATGTGTGTATGTATATATATATATATATATATATATATATATATATATATATATAACATATATATTTATAACGCTCATGTGTAGTGTGTATGTGTGTGTATATATATATATAGAGAGGGAGATAGATAGATAAATAGAGAAATGGGTAGGTAAGTAGGTATGTAGGTAGGTCGGTAGGTAGGTAGGTAGGTAGGTACATAGGTACATAGGATCTATTCCATCTCAATCAAAGATTTATTCTCACGTAGAACACAGTTTACTCTGAACGTGTTTGGCAAAATTTCGTATTTTAGAAGTTATTTCGCGTTAAATTTGTACTATTTGGGTAGTCTCAACCAATTAACGACGTGTGTTCGGTCGAAGAAAGCTACAGCTATATACGATAGTAATCGAAGAGGAACAACTTCCGGGCCTTCTCTACGAAATGGCACCACACTGTTCCAAGAATCAAAACTATCGATGCATTAAAACCAAGAAGGAAGAAATATTATTTACATATATTTATTCGTTTGCCCGACATCTGTGCTTTATCCACGCATAAAAAACCTATAGAGCAACGAATCCGTAGCTAACTCCTTAATTGTTGACGTGTATGTAGTTTCAAAATGCATTATTTTACAACTATGAGATGTATTGTTATTGTCATGATTTTATCTTACTGTAATCAACAACAAACATGTTTTGTCAATACAAAAGTACTTATATAAAAAAATAACATTATCAAAACATGAAGCTAAAACAAAATAAATAACGGTTTATACACCGGAAAATACGGTAATTGTAGTGGCACTGACAAGTTCGCACGCTGGTTGTTAGTTAATAGTGTAGAAAGGAGGGAAAGTGTAAGGAATGTACGGTGCCGACTAGAATGGAAGAAAGGATAAAGGCGGCATCGTCTTCGCTCACCATACGAATACAATAGCGTGGTGACATTTAGTAGAGATGACCCGGAAGTTGTTGCTCTTCGATTACTATCGCAAACAGTAGTAGCTTTCGTCAATCGAAAACACGTGATTGATTGGGTGAAATTACCCTAATACGACAACTTCAACACGAAATAACTTCTAAAATACGAAAATTTATCAGAAATGTTCAGAGCAAACCGTTGTTCTAAGTGAGAAATTCTACCAGTATTCGAATTTTCAAACTGTTTAGTTAGAAAAAAATTAATTAAGAAATTTGTGGTTGAGATGGAATAGATCCGGTAGATAGATAGATAGATAGATAGATAGATAGATAGATAGATAGATAGATAGATAAAAATGGATCTTTAAAAAATCAGAATAACAGGAAACTTTGGAAAGAGGTTTTCGTATTGGGAGTAAGAACCTTCAATATTAACAGTTTTTCAAAAGCACATGTAATAAGCTAACCTGTATAGAGGAAATTGGCATTCTGTCCTATTTAAAGAGTTCTCCTATATATATATATATACTAATCTTTTTTTTATTTATATATCTCAAAAGCGTTGATTTAAGAAAATCTTTCTTGAAATATGATCACATAATCACATAATCACACATAGACGTACGTATTTCTTTATTACTGTCAAAGTTTCTTTATCAATTTAAAATACTAATGTCTATTGGTACATCTTCTTTCGTTTGGCACTCGGCGATTCCTTATCAAGTCAACTTATGGTCAAAGTCGTTCCAGAATAACCCATGCACATACCGAACAGTGTATCAAGGGCTGCATCATCCAAAGTGTCCTTCGTTAAGAATTGCTAGATAAACATCTAAAAGAAATTTGGCTGTTTGTTCTGTATATTTGCTCTCTGTAAAAAAATGGTTTTGTTTGTTGCAACGTCTTCGTATTAATCTCCGCCGCCGTTATTCTTACGACAATGCGTGTACGTATGTGTGTATGTGTGTTTATGCGTGTGGGAGTAAGTAAGAATTGATTTACAGCTCTCATGTCTTAGTCCAATACCCCCATTTTTCTTCATTTTACATTCATTCACCGCCACCGCCACTAATTAAAACTATTCGGCTTATGGGTGCCAATTCAGCTACACATGCTATCAGACACACGCAACACATCCACGTACGCAAACACAATTAGAGACACTGTGTATACATTTAGATTCTCTCACTCTCTTTTTCTTTCTCTCTCTCTCTCTCTATCGATCTTTTTCTTTCTCTATTTCCATCTTTCCCTCTCTCTCCCCCTCTCAAAAAAATATATACGTCTGCGTGTGTATAAGTATATGCATATATATGTTTATATGTTTGTGTACTTATACATATTCACATTATTATGTTCTATACATGCAACTCTCTCTGTGTATATATTGATATATATATATATATATATATATATATATATATATATATATATATATA
>NC_068986.1:86143819-86144755 GCF_001194135.2 Octopus bimaculoides | reverse complement strand
ACACACACACACACACACACACACACACACACACACACACACACACACACACACACACACACATAACATACGCACCATCTCCTGTAATAACATTCACGTTCATACGCAGCATTAATTCATAATCAACTCAGCATTCAAGATATATATCTTCGTGAATATATACATATTTTCACTCCAAACATCACTCACCTTCTCACACTACATCTCTTCTTTCCCATCTCTCTTTTTATCTCTTTCTGTCTCTCTATAGATCTGAATAACTTTCTTGTCCCACTCTCTGCAATTATAGCTTCACCCATCCCCTACATCTGTTCACAGCTCATTAACTTTGTCTTACCCTACTTAACAAAAACAATTGTAATTGTATTCAAAAATATTTAGTGTCCCTGCTGTTCATCTCACCTCAATTATTGCGTGATTGTCAGATTGCTACGAATCTTAATATTTTAGGTGGTTTAATCACGCATATATCACGTATTCATACATGTGAATGCGTGTATGCATATGTGTAAGTGTAAGTGATGTATGCTTGATTAAACCATGCAATACATACATATATTAATATATATACACACGCGCGCGCGCGCATATATATATATATATATATTGTTGTACTTGGGGATGGTCATATTGCCAGTTTAGCCAATAAAAACACACGCACTGTATATTTGGTGTTAATTTGCTTCAGCTTTATATTACATTAATATTAATCTTATTTCGGCCAGAGTTCTTTCGTCACGCTTCTGTGACCTCATCAGTGGTCCTTTGTTTCCTTCCTTCTTATGTGTGTCTCACTTTGCTAAATATCAGCCATTTTGTATTTTGTATTCCTATTGTATGTGTCTACGCATGCGTGTCTTTCAATGTGTCTGTGTCTTTTGTAAGTGCATGTGTGTATGGGGAGTGTCTGTATCACCTATATACTCTGTTAATACG
>NC_068986.1:86139290-86140417 GCF_001194135.2 Octopus bimaculoides | reverse complement strand
ATGTATATATATATATATATATATATATTTATATATATATATATATATATTCAGAATGTGTGTACTTGTGTGCATCAGTGTATGTGTGTGTGTGTGAGAGAGAGAGAGAGAAACAGACGGACAAACAGACAGACAGACTGAGTGAGAGACTGAGAAAGGACGTGTACTTGTTAGTTTGTGTGTCTAACCGGATATGCGTTATTCACAAGCAAAATCAAGTGCACCCCCACTCCATTTCAAGAAATAAACTTAGTGTAAACTTTAAATATAAGAAATTTACAAAATATAAGAAAATTACTTCACCTATATAAGGGCACAAGAATTTGTCGAGTACTTTCCTGATCTGATTTGTGTGTCCGGTATCTGAAATTTAGTCAGGTGCTCATAAGCCTCAACACGTTAGACAATGTAGCCACTGAAAGTTCACTGTTAACGTCTAACAGAAGTTATGTTAAAAACTATCGAAGATGCTCTAGAAAACCTATATCAATTGGTTGGCTTGCACAAGAGAACTTTCTACTAGAATCTCTAGATAACTTACAGATATCCATGGTTTGGTATTGCTTCAGGATTTGGGGCAACATTTCCAGTCAGGCGCAGATTCTTCATAGTGCCTGTGTACATGCTGGTAATTGAAAACCTTCTGCATGCAGTGTTCAGTGCCTAAACCCTGATGATTGCTGATGATTCCTTTCAAAGTGGTATGGCTCCGACGATCGGACGTGTGCCTTATGGAAATCCTCTTACCATTTTTGCTTCAAGCAAGCTGTCAGGCAGGGACAGAAAAAGCGGGTGTGAGGTGGTCGCGAGAGAAAGGAGTGAAATGACACTCTCTGTTTTCAACAACTTCTTATCGTCTTCTTTCTTTATCTTTTCGAATTTAATATTGAAAGAAATATGAATGGGTGTAATTTTTTCCCAAAGACTTGAAATATGTGTTAAAGAGGTTAACATAGCCAAATTGAACATGCCTATTTTAAGCATGCTCCTATAGACAGGGAATGACAGCTGAGAATGTTTGAGAGAAAGAAAAAGAAACACAGGGGAAGAGTGAGAGAGAGAGGGGGGAGAGCGGAAGAGAGAGAAAGAGAGAGAGAGAGAGAGAGAGAGAGAGAGAGAAAGAGAGA
>NC_068986.1:86138073-86139280 GCF_001194135.2 Octopus bimaculoides | reverse complement strand
GAGAGAGAGAGAGAGAGAGAGAGAGAGAGAGAGAGAGAGAGAGAGATAACATTGCAAACATTTTAAACTCAATAAAACTCACCTTGAACAATTAAAAGCAGAAAAGAAATGAACATGAATGCAAATGAGCGGGCAGTTACAGCAGATATTTAAACAAATGAAAGAAAACTATCGCTATTTTCCCTGATAATAGCGATAGTAAAATGACGTACTCGATATTAAGTTGGGTCCGGGATGAAAAAATTAAAAACATAAAAACATGGTGGAAGCATATTATGACTGTTAGTACGTTATTGCCCCAAAACACATTACCAATCGACCAAAGAGTGTAACATACCCCTGTCTTTACACATATGGTGAGTATTTCATATTCTACAAAGGAAAAATTGGAGAAAGATTATATTTGTGGATCTGTGTTCGTTACATTGTCCAGCGTGGGCATATAGAAGCCTTGCTTGGTATTTAAAAGCAGGCAATGGGAATTGGTCTGTTACACAATCTAAAGGCTCGTTTTACAATATATGGGTGGATCAAATAGAAAGGGTCGAAGCTAGAGCAATAGTATCGACGTTGATGCTTTGTGGAAAAATATGAGTAGTTCATGAATAGGGAGTTAAGATGAAACATATTGTTTGTGGTGTTTACACACACGCAAGGCTTGACTACTACCCTGAATATCACAAAGTTATTCGAGGGACTTACCTTATTGTTTGTTGGTTTAGAAATAAACAATTACTTTGATAATACAGATAAAAAAGAGCTGTTTCTAAAAGGTGTGTGACTGAATATCATTAAAATTAGAGGATTAATCCAATTACAACCAGACCTTGGAGATAATTTTCACTCTTTACTCTATTAATCATGGCTATATTGTAGGGAGCTATGTTTTTTGCAATGCTGGGTGCGATAGAAAAAGACAGTTCAATGGCATTGCTATTTAAGATGTTACAGTACGCATGTTCTCTAGTGTAGTATCTATATAGCCGTTCGAGTAGGGAGAAGAATATTGTAGGTGTTAGAGTAGCAAATAGCTTGTTGTGAAGGGGACTATACAAAGATGATTTCTCCACGTATATACTTCTTCATGTTTCTACGTATACTCCCATATATATGAGTTCAAATTCCGCCGAGGGCGACGTTGCCTTTCATCCCTTAGGGGTCGATAAATATTAAGTACCAGTTGTATATACATATATATATATATATA
>NC_068986.1:86137094-86137477 GCF_001194135.2 Octopus bimaculoides | reverse complement strand
TTGCGGATACGGATGTTTGCTTCATAACTACACGAAACCGGATTCAATCCCACAGCGTGGCAATTTGGGCAAGTTTTATTTTTTACCTGTCCAAGTAGAAGGGGCCGACTACGCCATTGAGAGAGGGGTAATTATTAGTCGGAGCTTATATATATATAATACAAATAATAAATGGGTATATCCATATATACGTACATGCATGTACATACTTACATCTACCTGTATATATAGATGCATATCTGCATACAGGACATTGCAAACAAGCCGTAGACAAAATGATAAACAAGTACAGAAAACACACAGGCCACATAGAGAACATTTCCTTCATCAGCTGCCACCATTCAACACTGGCGTTTCGAAGAGTTAGGGCAGGACGCATCGTT
>NC_068986.1:86130258-86135164 GCF_001194135.2 Octopus bimaculoides | reverse complement strand
ATATATAGACATACCTATACACATACATACACAAACACACACACGCACTTCCGGACTATGTTTTCTCCAGTTTGTATCCCATTTCACTGGTAACCCAATCGTATTTGCGTTTCATTTAATGTGTTGAGGTCACATTGCTCTTGAATAGATTTATATACCATCCAAACTTGGTGCTAATACATAGGTTGATGTGTCAAAGTAGAATATTTCACGTGCAAATAATAATGTTTCTCTGAAATTTTCTGGCAACATACTCTTGAACGATATTCTCCTTGTAAGTAACTAAAATCACTACAACTGATATTCTGTACCGGTAGAGTTGTTCAAAGGTTCTAAGTATACACCCCTGGTCACCAGGCACAGGATTCATTCAAATGTGTTTCTTAACGTCTCTGATATTGCCATGGGTCTCATATATGCAAAGTGATCCATGGATATTCCTCGACGCTTGGTTTTTCTTAGATGCAGTAAAAGAGGTACGAAACGATATTCAGAATATTTTTGAGTAAATATTAATATTCTTATTTGCTTTTCTTTAGATCGAGGAAATTAACATATTTGGAAATATTTGGCGTTTATTAATATTTTCTTGCTTTAACATCAAAGGTCATGAAATTATGTTGCGTTCAGTCATGTGTATCAAATGTTTCTAAGGCTACTGGCACAACAAACATGCAGTGGAATACTGATTTTTTTTTTTTTTTATAGTATGAGAGCTAACTCTGAGCCTTATATTTTTACAATCAATTGCAATGTTTCTTAGTTACTTGCCTTTTGTTAAAATCCTATCCACAGTATGTAGCTTCATCCATATCTAGATATGTGGCATTTTTACCATATTATTAAAGAAATTGTCAGGCAAATTACAGAGTCTGCTTCTACAACCAGGTTGGAATATTTATATTCGGACAAATTGAATCGCCGCTTTTTAAAAAATGTTTCACACAATTCAAGGCTTTTCATATTCTTAATATTTTTCTCATATAACAATGTAGTTATGCGTCCGACTGGTCTCAGTATTCTTTATATGGCCCAGTTACACGCAAATCAGAAGACCGTGGCAAAAGTGAGCCAAGAATTCACTATAAGTGAAAACAGCAGCAAAATGAAATTGTCTCTTTGGAATATAACCCTGCATTATTTCATCATGTCAGAAAAATTACAGTAGTTCCTGCAGAAATTTCTGCACATACATATATCCTCACAATTACGTCGATTCCATTAACCCCAAGGTGGGCTTGCAATGCACCCTTTCACTATATCAGATATTTCTATGTCCTTGTATACTGTTGTCACATAGGCGCTGATGCTGTACTGAGCTCATCTACGCTTTTGGGTTTTGCTCTGCTTGGCTAACTAGCAGCAACTCGCGCCAAATAAATCTCGCGGAGATGCAGCTATTATTACCCACAGCTAGTCTATTGATTACCCATGTCTAGTAATACTCAAAAGCGATAGGACACTGTCGTATCTCTTTTGGTCATAGAACACTGCATACCTATGACATGGAGAGGAGGCGCAATGGCCCAGTAGTTAGGGCAGTGGACTCGCGGTCATAGGATCGCGGTTTCGATTCCCAGACCGGGCGTTGTGAGTGTTTATTGAGCGAAAACACTTAAAGCTCCACGAGGCTCCGGCAAGGGATGGTGGCGAACCCTGCTGTACTCTCTCACCACAACTTTCTCTCACTCTTACTTCCTGTTTCTGTTGTGCCTGTAATTCAAAGGGTCAGCCTTGTCACACTGTGTCACGCTGAATATCTCCGAGAACTATGTTAAGGGTACACGTGTCTGTGGAGTGCTCAGTCACTTGCACGTTAATTTCACGAGCAGGCTGCTCCGTTGATCGGATCAAGTGGAACCCTCGACGTCGTAAGCGACGGAGTGCCAACAACAAAAACAACAACAACCTATGACATGATTATAGAACACTGCATACGTATATACTCATATAGATACACATATATCGATAGTTTTCGTATTTTACGTCAGTTTGATCTGATAATGCAAAAGTTGCACATAAATTCTTTAAAAGTACACGATATGGTACTTGGCTGATAAAGAAACAGCTACACTTTTCCAGAAAAAAATTAAATTCCTTCGAAACTCACACGAACCATAGTCTCTTTATACATCCATCACATACACGACATTATGTTTTAATGACACAATTACAGGGCAGTACATACATACCTACTCATACACACAATATCTGAACACACACTGTTGTACTTAGTTACCACTTATCTACATCCCCTTTAAAAAAGAACTTTTTCGCGTGTTACCTCCTTTTCACTTTATTTATTATACAGGCTAAATGTGGATATTTTTTTGAATATCATTACCACGGATATGCAGTTCGTGCATTCAGAGTACATGAGATATAGTGTGTAAATGTGTGTGTGCATAGATGTGCTTATGAATGTGTATGAGACGTGCATATGCGTTTTTAGAAATGAATGAAAATATTATACTCTAAACAAAAATGTCAGTTTGTGTAAGGTACGGTGAAACAACATATCATGTTAAGACGCCTACAGTTGAGATACTATTATGATGTCGGTTAATTTGTACCGGTCCCATCCTGAACAAGCAAGCCAATGTTAAACGGCATTTCAGTCGTGGCTATTCAACCATTTATTGTGATACAACGTTCCTAGGGACCAGATTCTCGTGTATCATGCAATTTAAAATTCATTTCGTGTTGTTACAGGAGAGTGTGATTGCTCTGTGTAGCAGGGTATACTACAACGTAGAACCTTTCCTGTTTCCAATCAATTTACTAAATCAGGGGAAATATAAAATATTGATGGTTTGATAAAAATTCGTGAACATCTGCAAACATAATTTAATACATATGACGTAATAGTTCCTGTCATAATGATGAAATATTGTGTCATAGTTTATGCCGAGATGAGAAATGATGTCTTTTGCTATTGAATTAGAAATGTTTGAAATCAATTTTCATTAACATTCTACAAATCTGAAAGCTTATTAACCCTTCAAAGAAAATAGTGACTCATATATATGCGTTTTAATTTGGCAGAGGGACTAGTACAATGGTAAAAGGTATATTTTGTGTTAATATTTCAGTAGTTATGTAGACCAATATTTTAGAGATGTACATTGAAAAATGAGGTTGCAAAGAGAAGAATTTTGAACTATCGTATTTTAGACAAAAACAATTCCAAATAGCATACAAGATACTAGAATGGTAACATGTAAATGAAAAGAACATTATATAATGGTGTACCAAATATATTGGTTTGAAATTTTGACATCAGGCCGGCAATTTCGAGGGAGGGGTAAGACGAATACATCGACCCTGTACTCAGCCGAGGCTTATTCTATCGGTCCTAAAAAGATGAAAGTTAAAGATGACTTCGGCAGAATTTGAACTCAGAACGTAAAAGAGGGACGAAATGCCGTTACGTTTTTGCCCGGCGTACTAAGGATTTGGCCAGCTCGCAGTTTGATGTACATAATATACTGAATATATCTAAAGAGCAGAGTAATCAGCATAGACATACTGAAGTTTTGTGGCGCTTTACCAAGCGTAGAGGGTGTTGATCTAAGACCATAAGATCATGGGTTCGATTCTTCGTCCGAGTGGCACGTTGTGTCACTAACAACGCATTGTATCCACGTTGCTCCGGTACAATCTGCTGAAAATTAGTGTCCTCCAAGTACTCTTGTCGACTTCTCCTATAACACCTGCTATTTATTCGATATTTTGCTGAGTGAAGTATATGAGGGCCAAAAGGCTATCTAATTCCACTCAATACAATACAGGCTCCGAAGACCATTATCGAAAGCCGTTTACATGTTCCTAACCACTGCTCAGTTGTACGAGAGAGTTATCCTTAAAATACAATGGACAAAATAATTAACTGGTGTTACATAGTTACTATTTGATACTAAAACAGAGAAGCATTATGTTGCAAACTATTTTTTCTGTCAACATTTTCTCAATAAGTGAAGGAGGAGCCGGAAAAAATGTGTCATAACTTTGTATTAACATATTCATAATTTCTTTATATCCATTCATTGAAATTAAGTGAGTTCTCTTCAAATCGAGAATCGTGCTTTGAAGAAATTCACCAAAGAAGGTATTTCGGAGACATTGAAAAGAGAATGAGCTACGAAAATGTATCCAGAAGATATAGATTTTAAATAGAGCAGTATAATATGTTAGTACACTCAAAACAAATAACTTGTAATTGAAACATTTAATTAAAAACATATGAATACACACACACACACACACATTTCCCTCCACATAAAATAGTTACAAACTCATATACACACACGAGCATATACGAGCGTGAATATATTTGTGAATATATTTGAGTTTGTGTGTGTTTCTATAGGTATGGACATACACATGCGTATTATATCTATCTATATCTATATCTATATCTATATCTATAACTATATCTATATCTATATCTATCTATATCTATATCTATATCTGTATCTATCTATCTATCTATCTATCTATCTCTTACTCCCTTTTTCTCGCTACACACACACACACACACAGACACACACACACACACACACAGATACACACACACACAGGCACAGGCACACAGACACACAAACATATATATATATATATATATATATATTATTTGTACGCTCATGAATATGTTTTGCGAGGTTCCTACTATATAATAGATTCCTATATATTTATAAGTATGCCTATAAGCACATGGGTATATTGTGTATATATATATATACATATGCTTATATAAGTATATGAATAATATGTACGTATATGTGTAAGTATGTATGCACGGACGCATGTAAAATATTTATATATGTGTGTATGTATATATATGTGTGTATATGCACACACACACACACACACACACACACATATATACATATATATATATATATAT
>NC_068986.1:86128359-86129427 GCF_001194135.2 Octopus bimaculoides | reverse complement strand
ATATATATTTACACATATACATATATATGTGGACACAAACGTATATTGAATCACATATACACAAGCATATGCGGATGCTTTGTGTTTGTATGTGTGTGCATATAATAAAAAAATCATAAGAGGAAATCAGAATGGAAGAAGAAAAACAAAAACTCACGAAAAAAGAAACTATAATAAAAGAAACAAAGGAAAAGAAACGAGAAAAAAAGAGAGAAAAAATGGCACCAACGAGGGAAGGAAGGACAAACATGAAGACAGTATTAAAACAATATCCGGACAAAAGGAAAATGAATGGGGGCATAAGAAAAGAAATAAATAAAAGAAAGAGAGAAATATTATGGACATATATAAAATATATAAGATTATAAAGAGCGAAAGCAGAATCGAATCTGGACGCTAAGAAGAGGAATCTATTAAGAAGGTTAAATGCGATATAAGCGTGTGCCCTTATAAGGAAATGATAGCGGGTCAGGACATGACAAAAAGATATTAGCGCGAACAGGCGAACAGTAAACTGTAGTGTCAGCGGGAGACACAATAAAAAATGTATTTCATCCCGGAATTATTCCTGTTTAATCAAATACATAACGACCTTATGATGACTACCATGGCATTTAAGGAGGGAAATATTGACGGTTATGTTATGAATTGCTAGCAGCCAAGTAGAACGAAGCACGTATGAATGTGTGTATGTATACTGTACCTGTGCATGCGTGTAAATCCGTGTGAGTTTATGTGGTGTGTGGCGTCTATGTTTGCGTTTTTGTGTGTACGTGTGTGCATGTGGATGTGTGCGTGTTTGAAAGATATGTGAAAGATATGTGTGTTTAAGCGTGTTTTGCCTACATGTGAACAAAAGCACAAGTACGTACACGCACACACACACTTACACACACATATATATTCACACACGTGTGTATGCATGTATGTATATTTGAGTGTGTGTATATGTCAGAACATGAGTATTTAGAGACACGAATATAAATGCATAGTTTCATAATATATGAGGAAAAAAGGGCAGGTGATACATGTATAGATATATTTATATACATATATATATAAATATAT
>NC_068986.1:86126717-86127926 GCF_001194135.2 Octopus bimaculoides | reverse complement strand
AGAGAGAGAGAGAGAGAGTGAGAGTGAGAGAGAGAGAGAGTCTGAGAGAGAGAGAGTCTGAGAGAGAGAGAGAGAGAGAGAGAGAGAGAGAGACAGCCGTATGCAATATATTACCCTTAGAAAAAACTATAATTGTCAGCAAATATGACTAGCCTTTTATACCAACTAAATTGCCAGAAATAAGAGCTAAAATGCACTAATGGTGTAGTTAAAGTACATAATTGTAAAGTACATAATTTAGTACATATTGAAGGACATAGTACATATTAAAGCACATAATTGTATACATATATGCTGAGAAGGACTGTAATCGCCCCAAAACACCAGTGTATGTGTGTGTATCACTTTACGTGTTTCGTCTGCGACATCGTCAATAGGGATTTAGTCTAAAAAATTGACCCCAATACTCAGTTTTCCAAAAGTAAATTACAGAAACGTAAACAAAGCAACACCTGTTGAGAGGAGATGGATGCAAACACAAGAGCGCGCACACACACACACACACATGCACACACACACACACACATGCACACACACACACACGCACACACACACACACACGCACACACACACACACACACACACGGACGCACGCACGTACATGTATACGATAAACTGTCAGACGACTTACGTTAACGAAATTGTTTCACAAAAGAGAGTAGCTCAAGACGATACGTATGTAAGTATCGATGGATGGATGGATGGATGGATGGATGGATCCTCGGGTGTGTTTGTCAGTTTTGCTTCGCGGCCACACGGATCGAGGTTGGTTCTGCTTCATGGAACCTTGGGGAAATGTTTAGCTTTGCGTGTGCATTTGCTGGACGGAAACTGAAAGAAGCCCCTCAAACATGTGTAGACATGCATACATAAAGAAATGCATACTGGTAATAGAAACGGTGCCCCGGTGCTTTACTCAACATCGATTTATACACTTTGTACAGTTTCTCCTCTCTCTATATATATATATAATGTACCTTTGCTTTATTTCAGTTATTAGACTGCGGCCATGCTAGGGCATGAAGGATGTTAGGTCAACGAATCGATCCCAGTACCATTTAACTTTAATGCACGGTACGTATTCTATCATACCCTTTTACCGAACCGCTATGTTACGGAAACAGAAACACACCAACACCAGTTGTCAAGCAGTGGCGTGGGACAAACACAGATACAAAGTCACACACACACACACTTACAAACACACAT
>NC_068986.1:86113580-86126182 GCF_001194135.2 Octopus bimaculoides | reverse complement strand
TATATATATATATATATGTATGTGTGTTTTTGTGTGTGTGTGTGTGTGTGTGTATGTGTGTGTTTGTGTGTGTGTATGTGTGTGTGTGTGTGTGCGTGTGCGTGTGTGTGTGTGTATATTGTCGACTTGCTCCTCATCTAAAATCGACAAATGTCTTTGCAGTTTTGATTAACATGTTAATTAACAATTACATTAGCTGGAAATATTACTGTAGTCCGTTTTGGGAACTAGCACTATCCAGAGGCTTGAAAAGCGCTTATGGAAACGTAAGCTTTTGAATTGAGACTCGATACACGAATCCATATTCTCTGACCCGGTCGATGCAACTCACATTCTATCGTACATTACTTAGGTTTTCTGAGAACACTTCCCTTGATAGCATAAAGAAGCTATCTCCGTTATTTGGAAAAACAGTCGACCATTGCCAGCTTTCGTTCATTTTTGGATGAATTCCTTGAGAAATTAAAGACTCAGTACTTATGATAGATTCCTTCTTGCTTCTACGCATGCCTGGAAATAGACAATGTCTATATTTCCTTTTGAACCTTCTAGCAAAATTTGGGTTGTGCCGTTGTTGCAGTCAAGGCTTTCGTTATTGTGATTAAAATTTGAGTTTTCCCAAAAATTCTTTTGTATTTGTGAAATTATAACTGTGTGTACAATCTGGTACCACACTTGTGACTAACAACTTCTATCGCTACATCAGAAGCAGCTATATTGCACCGCTAATAAACAAAGTAAAACGTATGTTTGCAGAAATATATATACACAATAAAACGTCTGAGAACGAACCAGTTTTGTTACCCCGGGTAATGGCGTGAGTTATAAATATTCTGAAAGCCTTTGCTGTTAGAAAGAACTAAACAAAATATTTTCCCATCAAGTAATTACTGAAGAAAATATCTTTTAAGCAGAGATCTATGAAACGTGACCGTTCAGAGCAAACACCACCAACAATAGCAATAATAATAATTACTTTTAATAACAAAAGTATGATGTAGGGAGCTTCATTACAACGACAAATTACAAAAACGTTTTTAATAGTAATACAGCAATGAAACCCATCACAAAACTAGTGGACCTACAAAAAAATAACACAAAAGGAAATATTACCGTACAGGAAGTGTTAAGCAACTTCAAACGCCATCTTTATTGGTTGATTTATGCAAATAATAGTCATTACTTTAGGACAGATGTTAGTGTGTGATTAACTCGGTTATTGGTGTTATTGTTACTGTTGTAGAAATATTCATTATGTTTCTAGTTGTTATTGTAACATCCATGGTTGCTGTCGATGATAATGATTTAACTATACTGATATATAATTGTATATTTATACAGTAGCTCTAATGTAATAATCTTTTACAGTAAGCTACGGCACAGCAAGCTTCCTATTTCACCCTCAATATTATCTTATCTCATTATGGAAGCAGCTGACCTTCTTTCATTGACTGAATATAAGCAGTAATGATAATGACATCACCACCAACACCACCATCATCATCATCAACAACACCATCAATAATAACCGCAATACGATGGATGGCGACACCAATATAAGCAGCATAAACATCAGAAATATCCGCAACATACCACCACCAAACAAAAAAAAAAAGGAAAAAATGAAAAACAGTAGCCATAATAATTTATTAAAATAACAATTGTAATGACAGAAACGAAGCAAAGTTACCTCAATACCACCACGATGATGATGACAGAATCGTGCGAGCCTGAGACAAAATAACATCTTCTAGATGCTTTCTTTCTGAGTTCAAATACATTCCAGATCAACTTAGCACTTCGTTCCCCCCAGTCATGTTACTGGGGCTCATACGATTGCCTGTTTCTTTCCTTACAGAATTTTAGCTTTGTAGTTGTATGTCGAATTCTAATTAGTGACATACGTACGTGTGCATGTATATAAGTTGGCGTTTAAAGTTTATATTTCTTTTGTATTTTACATGATTGAATCAAACACACACACACACACACAGAGGCACACACACACACGCGCGCACACATACACACGCACAAACACACACACACACACATATTATCGAACCTTAGGAGGGGCATTATGCCGGTAATAATAAACACACGCACTGGTTCGGTCTTTTATTTTTATTGTTTAATATTGTTCGTGTTCTTCATTTTTTTTTTTTTTCGAATAATTATTTCATCGCATTGTTGCAATCACTTCAGGTACACATCTCTCTACATACATTTCTTTTGAACTTATGTTCCAGTGTTGAGATTTATCCAAGATATGTCCGAGACGAGGTTGTGAGTGTGTGTTTTTGTCTGTATGTGTGTGTGTGTTTATAAGGAAGCGTGTACATCTGTATGTGTGTGTGTGTGTGTGTTTGAAATATTGACTTATGTAATTTTTATATACATAAGACGCCGGTTTTGGTCTTCTCTTTGTTTTCTTCGTAAACGCACACGTGCACCCACAATCACATCCGCAGCTAGGAAAAACACCAATGAGCGCTGGAGTGGATGGAATACACCCGCCCACGACAAAGGGATAACGTCCAGACACGGAAAATGCTTGCACATGCAGTCAGTGAAGTTCAAAGACAGACCTATAGAACCATATAGTTAAATTCAATGAGAAGCTATAGATACAATTTCAGTGGAAAGCCATCGGTGTCAGTGTGGCTGGGGACGTGGCGGGCCTATTCATGACCTGTTGGGACAGGAAACTGAAACAAGCTCTTGAGGAACACTCAGTAGCAATCAGACTATACGAGAGATATGTGGATGACATCAGCATCATAGTCAAGACAACATCGAACAGTCAGACTGAAGAGAACGAGAGGATCATGATGGAAAGCATCTAGCGTATAGCTAAATCCGTACATCAAAGCATCAGAGTAACTATAGATTACCAAACAAGGCTTCCAAACAAGAGACTCTCAGTCCTTGACACACGGCTTTGGCTAGAAACCGTTAATAACAAAGTTCAACTCCTCCACTCACACTATATGAAACCCATGTCCTCGAAGTATGTAATCCATAAAATTTCAGCTCTATCACACAATGTGAAAATTAACATATTAACAGCTGACTTAGTCAGAATAATGAAAAACACATGCCCTCCCCCCCTGCGTAAACCCTGGGAGAAAAAGAAACACACACAAGACTTCATGCATCGCATTCAATTTTCGGGATACAACCAGAAAGATAGGATCCGAGCGTACAGGAGCACTAGCAAGAAATTTGAAGAGAATTTAAATAAAGATGCCGATGGAACACAACCTAGGTACCGTAGTAGGCAGTGGAATAAAATACAAAGAATTTATGATAAAATGAACAAAAAAGATCACGTGGTACAATGCCGAGGAATGGTGTTTGTAGAAGCCACACAACACGGGGAAATAGCTCGCAGATTTAGAAAAATCCTGAAGGATACTAAGTTGAACATAAATATAATGGAAAAACCAGGGAGATCCATCAGGCAATAATATGCAAAACATAACCATTCAGAAAGACCGCGTGTGTAGAGGAGACCTGTTTAGTGCGCAAATATAGCCCTGGTCTCAACTGCAAAACAAGAAATGTGGTTTACCAAATAAACTGGCTGGATGGTGATTGTAAAAACCGGAAGACTGCATACATAGGTGAAACGGCGAGAAGTTTGGCCGAGCGTACAAATAAAGATTGGAGTGAGTACAGGGGCTAAAGACAAGCCTCAATACTCAACCATCATGCCAAAGAAGAACATGGTGTTGTGTTGAACAGGATTAGCATAGACATCCTGTCTAGATACCCGGAAGACGCATCGCTACGACAGATACGAGTCAGCCTTGAGAAGCGAAACACGATCGGTTTTGAATAGCAAATACTCTCAATAGAAAAAGGCCTTACAAAGACCCATGGACGCACGCACACGTACACACACATACGAACGGACACACACACACACACACACACACAAACACACACACACACAAAGACAAACAAGGACGGACATTCTCTCATATCTACACGGATACACACACATAAGCATACGCATACAGAAATACACACAGACACACAGACACACGGACACACGCAGCCACACTGAGACACAGACACACGCTCACACACAAACGAACACGCAAACATAGACGCACGCTCGTACACTCATGCTCTCCCACACACACACGCACGCATACGCATGATCATACTCACGCTCAGATAGACATAAATTTATTCAACATTTATCAAACTGTTTTTGAGAGATACGTCATATGGATGAACGTGTGCGTTTACGAAAAAAAAAAACAAAGAGAAAACGAAAACCGATATCTTATGTATATAAAAATAACAGTATTTAAGTCAGTATTTAAAACACACATACACACATACACACACGTATGCACACCCGTATAAACACACGCACATAGAGACATGCACATACTCACATACTCATCTCGGACAGATCTTGGACAAATCCCTACGCTGGAACAACATAAGTTCAAAAGAAATGGAAGTTGAGAGACGCGTCACTGAAGACATTGGAACAATGCGATGAAATAACTAATTGATAAAAAAATAAAATGAAATAGCAGCACGAGCAATACCGTACAATACCAACAAAGGACTGAACCACTGCGTGTGTTTATTATTACCGGCACAATGCCCCTCCCAAGTTTCAATAGTAGTTCTTTCAACACACGAATTCACATCAGGAATCTTGCAAAACAAATATCAAATACAATTACAAACTACATATATATTCATATTTATTTATTTATTTATTTATTCCTTTGTTTGTATTCTTATGTATATATATATATATATATATATATATATATATATATATATATATATATATATCGAAGTTTGGTGACAAGTTTCGTCAAATCTCAAGAATGTTTCTTAGGATTCTTGCAGAGTATCGGATGGTACCTTTTGGCCTGTCGACAAGTCGAGTTTCAGTTCAAATAACTATCAATTTTTTAGGTAGTATATTGGCTGCTGTGCAAACAGCACCTGTTACCACAGGAATAAACACTGTCTGTTTATTTGTTTCCTCTATAATCATGCTTGGGCTTGACATATTGAGTCAGTCGATATTATTTTTAGGATGGAGTGCGGTGTGCGTTGTTAACAGCTTTTTGTTCCGCCTAAGTCCTCCAAGTCGACATGTATTGTCCATGTATTTATGGCTCACGGTCGTGAGTTCGATTCCTGGATATGAGGCTACTGGTGCTTCGTAACTACATACGCAAGAAAAGTAATGGACGAAAAGGGGAAGGCAATAATCCTCTGGGATTTTGACTTCTAGATAGACAAGTTGTTAGAGCACCGAAAGCCGGATATAGTAACCTTTAGGAAGGACAAACAAGAATGCCTAATAATTGACGTGGAAGTGCCAGGAGATCAACACATCATCATGAAAGAAAGAGAAAAGGTTGATAAATATGGAGATCTGAGAATTGAGATCGCTAAGATGTGACAGCTACGAGAGTCGAACATAAAGGTTATTCCTATTGTCATTAGAATATTGGGTTCAATACCATCCAATCAGGAAAAAAAAAACCTCTGAAAACCTTAGAAATACCCTACAATCTAGATATATTGCAAAAGTCGGCATTACTTGGAATTGCATGCATATTGCATAAAGTAGTCTGTCTGTGATTTGACAAACAGTACAAACCCCCGGTAGACGCAGTATCTTCAATCAACAATCTTGCGATATTGTATATTGTGCGACGACTATAACAGTAATAATAATAATAATAATAATAATAATAATAATAATAATAATAATAATAATAATAATAATAATAATAATAATAATAAGAAGAAGAAGAAGAAGAAGAAGAAGAAGAAGAAGAAGAAGAAGAAGAAGAAGAAGAAGAAGAAGAAAGATTACATTGTAATAATAATGATGGTTATACTAAAATTAAATAAACAGCTGTTAATAGAACATTGACTCAAATAACCAAAATACATTTAGTCACAATAAATACTATATTATGTAAAGAATCATGAGTATTGTTGTTAATATTATAGATCATAAATATACTGGTATGTAGTCATGAAATGATGCTACATAATACACACAAACTCACACACACGCACGCACACACACACACACGCACACACACACACACACACTTCTTATCAGAGTGTTTACACTTGTGTGTATACTTGTGTGTGTGTGTGTGCGTGCGTGCATGTAGAAAACATTTATCTTCTTTTTTTCTTATACAAATATTGATCGTGATTGCTTATCTTTTCATAACGATTTTAGTAACAATATCTTGCACATATATACGAACAAACCACAAGCACTTGCATATTTTCGTCTGTCTGTGCCTGTCAATCTAGCTGTCTATCTATGTGCCTGTGTATCTGACTGTTTATAGATATGCATATCTATCATTTATCTCTCTGTTGGTTATGACCGGCTAATGGGGCTAGCCAGCCGGTTATAACCAAAATACAACGGGCAAGAACAACGTGCCTACCACAACTCAGTATATCTAGCGGGACATCTTGTTCTTTATGCATGTGCCTGATGTGCCAGAAACTGCACAGATTAATGCAACACAGATGCACAATATCCTACCTATAACGGAGTGGGGCATGATGGGTCGAAACGATCGTCGTATTGAATACAGACTAGTGCTAAATCTATCGATTATTATCTTTACTAACAGTGCGGAATTCCTGATGTAGATCCAGGGGAAATTTAATCGCCGCTGTGGATGACACCAGGTAGCCCATGCTGTGGATGTGCTTTACTCAACACACTAACTGACATATATACCCATTTTATCCAAAAACTTACTTATATACTCATGTGTGCGTGTAGAGAGAGAGAGAGAGAGAGAGAGAGAGAGAGAGAGAAAGAAAGAAAGAAAGTGAGAGAGACAGATAGTTAGCTAGCTAGATACATAGATAGACAAACAGACAGACAGACAGACAGACAAATAGATAGATAGAAAGATAGATAGATAGATAGATAGATAGATAGATAGATAGATAGATAGATAGACTTGTGCATACATACTTACATTCGCACATACATATATACACATATACATAGGTACATACATACATAGATACATACAAATACACAGACACATTCATAGGTACATACATACTTGCAAACACACACACACACACACAGACACACACCCGCACACATCTATATACATACATATAAACACAAACGTACATATACGGTTCAAAGTAATTAATTTCAAGAAATCCACATCACATTCATAGATCTATTTTATATCATCTCCTTATTCATAGAATTATCAAATAGTTTTTCATCTAATTATTTAGTCATCATTACCATCTCAAATGTACAGCTGCCACACTCATTATTACTTAGTTAATTACCGTTTTGTTTGTTTATATAATTATTCCTGTTTTTTCGTTATTTAGTTTAGCCTTTTTGTTACAATCAATTATTTCCTCCTTTATTCCTCCACCCACAACCATCCACTCGCTCGCACACATTTGTACAAACACAGATACACACTGAGTTGTATTACTATGAATCTAATTGACTTTCCCATGTTCAATTCTGCCTAATGCAACTCAATTATTATTCGTTTCTTGTTTTTCTTTCTTTACTGTTCAACTGTTTAAAATCGGATAACGTCCTTTAAGTTGACTGTAGCTATGCATGTAGATAGAAGATATACATACATACATACACACACACGCACACACACACACACACACATACATACATATATATATATATATATATATATATATATATATATATAAACAGATACGCATACAAACACACGCACATACAGAGATAGATAGATACATACATACATACATACATACATACTTACATACATACATACATACATACATACATATATACATACATATATACATACATATATACATACATACAAATACCGGCGGATAGTTATACACATAATCACTTTGAGAGATAGATATAAAGCTAGGTATGAGATATATAAGAAGATTGATGGATATGTAGATAAACGTGTAGGCAGATGTATAGGTTAATAGGCGCATATGCCGATAGAAAGATGAATGAATTTAGGGACGGGGAGATAGGTTGACGATAGGCTAAGGTTGACGATAGGCTAAGGTTGACGATAGGCTAAAACGATACGTGAATGGTTAAGAGAGATAGATATTTAGTAATATGGCTATATAAGACAGGGTAATATATGCAATGATAAATGAATGTAGTCACAGCTATATAAGGGTAACGAAAAATATATATATTGACAAATAGATAAACAGACCGATAGATAAGAGGAAGGATAGATATTTGGCTAGACAGATAAATATATAAGTAGACAGACAGATAGATATAAATATGAATAATATTGTTATACTTGGGGATGGTCATGTTTTGCCAATTAAACACATGTGAGATATATTTGGCTTTCACTTCAGCTTTATTATTATTATTTTAGTTCCTTTGCTAAACTTCTTTCGTCACACATCCTGAGACCTCTTCAACGACTCTATTCAACGTGTCTGAAGCAGAACAAGATGAGACACACGAGGTAGAGAGTCGATGAAGAAGACACAAGAGATGTAACAAATTAATTTTAGAACCAAGAAATCAAAATTATTATAATAAAGTTGAAGTGAATACCAAGAATATACTGCGTATGCTTAATTGGCCAAATATGACCATCCCCAAGTATAACAATATCTGATTCAACACACGATTTGATATCAAGAATCTTGCAAAACAAATACATAGATGCATTTAAATGATGGATATATAATTAAGTAGATAGAGGAAAAGAAAGTAGTGTACAAGATACAGATTGTATGAGATGGCTGACAAGACTGTGGAGGTTATAAGATGTATAGACTCCTCTCTTTCCATTCCACAAATACCGGAATATTTTGCTTCTTGTACCGATTTTAAGTGACTAAATAAAATGCATTGATGATATGCATATTATATGCATAGATGATATGCATAATATATGCAAAGATGATATGCATAATATATGCAGATTGTAGGATATTTACAGAGTGGTGAGTTCGATGCAGGTGGTCTTTAGCTGGGACTTTAATTATTGTATGATGTTTAGCGTCATGTAAGCTCAGGTCGTCCAGAATTATGAAAAAATGTTGTTGTCATTTAGACTATAATTTTTTTTTTTAATATTTTTATATACGAGGACTAATATCATTCAATGTGTCCTATGTCAAACAACGAATTTTTGTTGGGTAGGCAAAGATGTGGACGTACACTTGAAATCTCATCATTGTAATTATTGTCTGAGTTGTTATGTCATGCAGATTTGCAGTGCAATGTCGTTGATGTTTTAATTAGACGCATCTTCATTCTTGTTTGCATTCAATAATCCTATGCCTCGCTGAGATTAACGAAAATCATACTAAGTTCGTATACGTCTGTTCCAAGCAAGCCTTTAGCCTTTATTAAAGCATCCTTATATTTGTTTTACAGTAGAGCAGTTGGAGGTAATTTTCACTCTTTCTGAAATTGTAATTAAATTTTCATGATATACGAAGTCGCTATATGTCTCCTTTGTCCCTGGTCTATTTATAAATCAACCATATATATATATATGTATATATATATATATATATATATATATATCGAGATAGAGAGAGAGAGTTGAAATTTACAGAAAATCAAAAGACCAAGACAGGTGTATGAAAAGCAAGCAGGTGTATTAGTTTTAGGCTCGGGAAAGTGAAAAAGTCATTTTACGTTTCGAGCCTACGCTCGTCAACAGAAAGAAATAAAAGAAAATAAACAGAGAGAGAATTAAAAACTTGTGGATTTAGCGGTCAAGCATGGTGACTGGTTAGGAAAAAAAGGATTGAAAAGAGAGGTTGAAAGAAGGGAAAATAATAAAGTATTGGTGATCCCAAAACGAAGGTGGGATATTATCAATGAAGAGAAAAAGGTGGGTAGGAGAGAAGAGAGGAAAGTGGTGTCAGCTGAAGAGAGGAGAAAAGGGGAGTCAGATAATGAGAGGAGGGAGTCAAATGAAGAGGGGAGAGAAATCAGATGAAGAGAGGAGATGGGTTGAGCCCATGTGGTGCAAAGGAACGAAAAGAAAAGATTAATTTCTGTTCACAGACAGGTGTTGTAGTGAATGACCGGTAGAGTGGAAATGGCACGAAACCGGGGTGTCATTACCGAGTCCGATGTCTCGGAACTCCTCCGCCAACTGGTCAGCGAAGGGGCGTCCAGTTTGACAGAGGTACAAATAACCGCAGAAAGAGCAGGAGCTGCTGTAAACGTTACAAGATGTGCAGTTAAAGGAGTCGGTGATATGATAGGGACAAAGAAAGAGGTGTTGGAGTGTTAAGAGCAAGTGTGGTAGCTTGGGCGGAAGGAGGTGAACGAGCAAGGCTGAGATGTGGGGTTACGGAAGAAACTGTGGGCCAGGAGCTCACGCAGGTTTTGGGCTCGTTTGAAGGAGGGAACCGCTGGAAGACTCGGAGAATGGTATGTTGGAGGGGCAGTGTGGGGAGGTGGTAGGTAAGAGGAAACGGGAGACGGGCAATGGAGGTGCGAGTGCTAGGAGAGAGAGAGAGAGAGAGAGAGAGAGAGAGAGAGATCAGAGCCACGGTCCAGAGAACGTGCCCTAGAAAGGGTTGTGTGGATAGTGGTGAGAGAATATCCACGAAGGATGAAGTGGCGAGTCATGAGTGGAAACTGAGTCTCAAATGTATGGTTGCCACCGGAAGAGGAATTAGGAGTAGGGGATGAAAAGCTTGGTGTAGGTAGGGTGGGAGGAGGAAGTTAAGGTAGGAGTGTGAGTTGGTGTGCTTGTATTGGATGGAGGTAATGAAAGGGAAGTGGTGTATATTGACAGAAACGTTGATAAATACGACAGAAGTGTTGAAAATAGTGCAGGTGAAGTCGAGGGCAGGATGGAAGGATTGGACAAAAGGGAGGAAGGAGTCTAGTTCTTCGCGGGAATGTGAGGTCGCGCCGAGACAGTCATCAATATAACGACCGTATTGTTCAGGAGTGGGATCAGTGAATCGTGCGAATATTTGTGTCTCAACGTAGCCAACAAACAGATTCACATACTTGGGGCCCATTCTCGTCCCCATTGTCTCTCCCGATTTTGTTGCTAAAACTCCCCCGCCAACGAGAAGCAGTTTAGGGAGAGAACAAGTTCGGCTAGACAAAGAAGTGTGGACGTGTCAGCTTGTGGGTTGGGTTGAAGTTCTCTAAAGTGTTTAAGTGCAAGAAGTCCTACGTTGTTATCGACCAAAGATGAAAAGCAAAGTCGATTTCGGCGGCATTTCATCCCAGAACGTAATCACACCAGCATAAAATAATAGGAAGAAGTCCTTTTAAGCTGTATATTATCAATGATTAGCAATCCAAATTATTTTAAGATTTTAGTTCAAATTTCGCCGAGTGACTTTAACTTTCATATTTTGTGCTCGTTAAAATAAGTAGCAGTTGAGCACCGGGGTCGATGTAATCGATGTACACTCTCCTCCGAAATTGCTGGCCTTGTGCCAAAATTTGAAACCACTATTGTAATTAATAGTGCATCTAGGACTTCATTAGTGACATATATTCAAATGAGGTTGTTACCATCAAATTTAGATTCCCGCAGGTGTTGACAGAATAATAATGAGTGCATCATCAAACAATATTAAGTTGCCAAAATCTTATACTAAGATCAAGATACGCATCTCATATTATATGAAGGAAAAGTTTAATTAACATAAAGATTAATTGCATCGTACAGCACATTTGATTATTTGGAAAACCATAACAGCAATATTAATTAACTAGCATTTTACAAAAATTAAGTCGTTAATTTCTACTTAAACCTAAGTTGTTACAAAACTGAAATTTATGCTAATACACTTAAGCCTCAATATTCTTGCGTGCTCGCGCGTACACACGTTCTTACTCACAAGCACACACACAAACACACGCACACATACACGTGCGCACAAAACACAAACTCCCCTACCACGCACAGACATGGGAGCGCAATCACATACAAACACGTGTGCCTCTGCGTGAGGGTAATGGATTCTGTCTTGAAGGATGCCAATTCGCTACCACCAAGTGAACTCTTAAACACATTCAACATCACAAACACAAAAGATTCGTATTTTAGTCTTACTCAAACGTGCTGAGATAGCTTAAATCTTCACTCAGCAAACTACGAATGTACAACAAAGTACTTGACTTTGTCCGACTTGATCTAACAAATGTATGTGTAATAGTTTCCCATGTGTTGATACTTTCTGCAAGAACTATTTTTTCTTCAATTGCTTTCTGGAAGTTGTTCTTTTAGTAGAGGGGTGAGATCATAGTTTTGCAGCTAGATTCATTATAACTTAGCTTGGGGATCATTCGGTCTAGTATTTCGTGAGCTGAAGACAATGGATGTATGTGAGGTACAAAAATCATTAATAACACAAAATAATACGTCTTTAACATTAGTTACTAAACAATACATATATATATATATATATATACAGAGAGAGGGGTAGAGAGGGAGTGAGGGGGAAACAGGGGGAGAGGGAGAGAGAGGGAGAGAGGGCGAGAGGGGAGGGCAGGGGAGAAGGGGAGAGAAGGAGATACATAAATTTATACATGTATATATATTTCCATATTT
>NC_068986.1:86112010-86113131 GCF_001194135.2 Octopus bimaculoides | reverse complement strand
TATATATATATATATATATATATATATATATATGCATATCTATATCTATTAGTCTATCTCCCTCTTTCTCTCTCTGTTTATATATGTGTGTGTGTCTGTCTGTCTGCGCGCGCGTGTGCACTATGATAGATGATGTCTTTCATCAAAATGTGGTTGCATGTATAAACAATTGCTATTCAACAAGTGTCTTACACATGAGTCTACATTTGTGCCTATAATTTTGTAAAGCTCATTTGAGTTCTGTGTTGACAAATTTAAGTGTCGCCAAAGGTCATGTGTCCATGAATACGTACTCACATAGAAACATAAGGTCATACATAGTACGTACGTTTATAACATCATTCTCGCGAAAATCATCACTATCGACCCCAAAGTTCAGATGGTGAGACTCAGAATATGTAGCTTATCAGGCATAAAAAAATTAATTAGAAACAGTGTAGCACATTTTTAATTATCTATATCGTACTTATCAAAGATTGGCAAAATGTCTGTTGAATTTTCAGAAGCGCAGGTGTTATTAAAACTGCTCTTATTTTTTCATCTATGGAGCGATAAAATCGTGGTGAACCAGTTTATAAACGTTTGGAGTGAAAATGGTATTACGTTCTTCCAGTTCTATAATTAAGAGATGCGGAAATATGTACATTATTTACATTTCATGAATAATTGTCCTCATCTAGCTTGTTGTTAGCACAACGCTTCGGCTGATAAACTCTCCAGCCTTCATCAGGTGTCTTTGCGAAATTTCGAACTTGGGTTCTCATTCCTGAGGTATTTTTCGATGTTTATTATTATTATTATTATTATTTTATGTTTGACTTCTGTTTTGCATTTGTACAAGTTGGATCCAAGTCTCACCCAGAGACCTCAAGAGACAACAAGTTAGAAGTTCATGTAGGTGTTATGCCTAGGGTACCATATATTTGGATTTGTACAGTTTTGTTCAAGTGAATGTTTAAGAAACCATAAGAAAATTATGTGTTTGCTTTAAAATTTGAGATCACATAGACAGTATTTTACGTAGGATATGGGCAGTTCCCATCAGCACTATCTTTTGAACTTCAGCCATTTTGGGGTTTCCTGGAATCTGTTCTAGGTAGTAATCAGCCCGTTTCGCTGTT
>NC_068986.1:86109088-86111231 GCF_001194135.2 Octopus bimaculoides | reverse complement strand
CTCTCTCTCTCTCTCTCTCTCTCTCTCTCTCTCTCTCTCTCTCTCTCTCTCCCTCTCTCTCTCTCTTCAGATACACAAACGTATAAAGCTGTTGGTGTTGCTGCTACTGTTGTTATATATACTAATAAACATTATAAACAAAATGAAAATATCTGAAATATGGATGTTTCTATTGTGTTAATTCTCAGTATCGTTTCAGCCAAGATTAAACAATATGGTGCTGGCATTATGTTCATAATTAGTAAATCTAAGAAAGGGATTATTGGCATATTTATAGTAGCATTGTTCCTTAGAGTTTTTGGGTGCTGCAGGTGTTAATGGAGGAATTATGCTTGCCTGTCAAATGTGCATTAAGTAACCAAATCTTATAATAAGAACAGGAGATATGTTATATTATGAGCGTAAATAGTATTAATTAACACGTGGGTTAATTGCATCGTACGCTACATCAGTGTTGTTGGGTTTTAATTAACTATGTATTTTTTCTCCAAAATTAAGTCGCTAATTTCTGCTTAAATGTACGTTAGAAAATTGAAACTTAAGCTCTCACATGTGTACGTTTATAGGCTTCAGCTCACACACACACACACATATATATATATATATATATATATATATATATATATATATATTCGATATATATATATTCGATATATATACATATATATATATCGAATGCCTTCCCTCCTTTATTCATTCTATTCCTTCCTCACATGTGTTCTTTCATTCTCTTCACTTTACTTCTTCCCTTCCAAATTATCACTTCGCTTTCCCTTTTCTCTTTATCTTTCTTCCACATGCTTCTTTTCTTCCAAATGCCTGTTTTCTCCCAAACCATCCCCCACATCCTTGTATCATTCTTTCAGAGTCCCGTTTTGCTATAACCAGAAATGACTTTGGGGAAAGTAGCATTGATGTTCTAGGTAATTCAACTTTTCTCAACTGATATATAATCGTATTGAGTAACGAATACTGGAAACAAGTGTCGAGGGTTCCAGTTGATGTGATCAACGGAACAGCGTTCTAGTGAAATTAACGAGCAAGTGGCTGAGCACTCTACAGACACTTGTACCCTTAACGTAGTTCTCGGGGATATTCAGCGTGACACAGAGTGACAAGGCTGACCCTTTGAGTTACAGGCACAACAGAAACAGGAAGTAAGAGTGAGAGAAAGTTGTGGTGAAAGAGTACAGCAGGGTTCGCCACCATCCCCTGCTGGAGCCTCGAGGAGCTTTTAGGTGTTTTGGCTCAATAAGCACTCACAACGCCCGGTCTGGGAATCGAAACCGCGATCCTATGACCGCGAGTCCGCTGCCCTAACCACTGGGCCATTGCGCCTCCACGAACTGGAAACAAGTGTAAGCCAAATTTATTCCAATAAAGGAAAGATATGTAATGATCATGTTTATACTTTGTCTTGTATATCACTCTATGTAATTGGATAACTGGAGTACAACCATGGATTTACAGTATGGAGTAGGGATGAACTATAACCTCTAACCCTGCCGCAGGAATATTGGACTTCACCAATCTAAACAATATTGTTAGCCTTGTATACTAACAGAAAGATCGTGAAATATTTGGCCTGAATTGATAATCCCTCTCAAATAACTAAGATATATATATACAATCTTTTACTTGTTTTACTCATTAAACTGCGGCCACGCGAGGGCACACTTTGAAGAAATTTAGTCACACGTGTCGAACCCAGTATTTATAGTTAGTTCAAGCCTGGTACTTAATCTAGCGGTCTCTTTTGCCAGATCGCTATGTTACGGAGATGTAAACACGCCACTGTTTGATAGCCAGTGTTAAGTGTGTTTTCGTTCCCGTAACTTAGCAGTTCGACATAAGAAACTGATATAATAAGTACCAGGCTTGAAAACAATAAGTACTGGGGATCGATTCCTTCGACACAATTCTTCAAGCCAGTGATCCAGCACATCCACGCTTCAATGAGTGAAAATAGTTAAATAATATAGGAATATGTGTGTCAAGAAGCTTGCTTCCCTGCCATATGTTTCTAGGTTCAGTCCCACTGCGTGGAACCTTAGGCAAGTGTCTTCTACTATAGATTCGAGTCGAACAAAACCTTGTGAGTGTATTTAGTACACAGAAATTAAAAGAAGCCCGTCATATATAT
>NC_068986.1:86108048-86108841 GCF_001194135.2 Octopus bimaculoides | reverse complement strand
TATATATATATATATATATATATATATATATGTATGTATGCATGTATGTATGTATGTATGTATATATGTATTTGTGTGTTTGTTTGTCCCCCCACCATAGCAGATAAAATGCTAAGAAAAGAAACAAAGTAACATTCAGTCATTGTTGCCATGAGTGCGAAATATAGTGATATAGATTTTCCTAATTTTAAAGATATAATAAGGTATTTTGTTCACAAAATTTGGATGAAATTGGAAGTTTCTGACGAGAATATTTCAACTGTATCAAATGGGGGGAAAAAAAGTAGTCTAATTGCATAGACATACTAAGGACTTCAAAGTCCGCACCTTGAATTCCAAACATCGATGATGATCCCAGGAAGTCAATGTGCCAAGTGCCAATCGAAAAATATTCTCAAGTGTCGGAGTGGACTATGTGAAGTGGGACAGTCTTGACAAGTTGTATGTACTTCGAAGAAACCAAGTCATTGTTTGCAAAGAGAGTCGTTTGATCTGTGTCAAGTGGTTAGTTAGAAAGTTAAAAGCCTTCGCGAACAGATGTTCTTCGCTTCTGATTACTAAACCTTCGACCAGGATCAAAATCTAACAGGCGAAATGACAGATGATTTCACGCAGATCTTTCTGGTATCCTCAGTGTGATTCTCAGAGTGCTGAAACTTTGATTTCTGTGAAAGGTGAGTAACGAGGTTCATTTCATGTCACCTGACATCTTTCCACAGAGTCTTAGAATAAATGCTGCTGGATGCTTTCACTGGATGGATGAAGTACACACACACACACACACACACACACA
>NC_068986.1:86105692-86107390 GCF_001194135.2 Octopus bimaculoides | reverse complement strand
CGTTCATCGGACAGTAACTGTCCGATGAACGGGAACGTGAAACTCAGAGTAACGTTTTTTTTGTTATATTTCTGCTGCTTTTAAATAAAGCATATTACTCTACCTCTGGTATTTGAGTACTCTTTTTTCCACCTTGTTGCACATTTCATGTGCTTACTCCGGTATATATATATATATATATATATATATATATATATATAAAATGTATGTATATGTGTGTGTGCGTGTACTTGAAAAATGCAATGTAATTAATTGGTCATTCTTGAAATACGTATGTACTTGTCAATTTTTCATGTTCCTCCAGCATTTAAGTGTACCTCAGGTTAATGTAGTTTGTATTCAACACCCTATTAAAACAACGTGTAATACATCATAAATAATACTAGTAATAATGCTATAACTTGATTTCCAGATATAAATACTGTAACATACAAAAATACGTTATACATCACGTCCCTTTATCACACAAATACAGATTAAAGAATATATTGACATGATAGAATAGAATATCCAATTATATACAAAATTTCCCTTACTTAGAATTGGAATTTTATTCTCTTCCATAAACAAAGTACTAAATTAAGAAATCCACAGAGGACAAGAAATGCTAATGAATCTAACAAACTAACAGTCTACGACAGAGCAATACGTGCTAATATATATATAACGACAAAAATATTGAAGTTACAAATGTTATCAATAAGAACGAACCACACACATGTGAACCAGTGAACAATCAACTAATGTAAATTGTGTTCTATAAAATTGGTTAGAGATGTGAAAATTGTAAAATTTCAAGAGTTCAGTTGTCTATCACCGGTTCATTATCTACATCACTTTATTACTTCAAAACATTAGGACTCATAAGTTCGGAGCTCAATCCTGTCTCCTTAGTTTGTAAGTGACTAACATTACAATACCCACTCTTGAATAGGACTCCGGTCCATCGCTTTTGCTGAAATTCTTTCACACGCTGATAGTAATGAAGTGTTTTGCTCAGGAACGCAACGTGCCGTCCGGTTTAGTAATCAAAGCTCATGATTTTTCGGTCATGAATGCAACACTAGGCTACGCACCTTCAGACTATTCACATCTAACAAGACACTGGAAAATAAATTAGTCAGGAGTAGAGTCAGATTGATGAAAATATTAAAAGCATGACAAATATCGATCAGCTTTAAAATTGAAATTTGATCCCATTGGGTTGCCATCGGTTTCTGTTCCTATCAAATTCGTAGTAACGTGAAATATATCGAGTCTAGTTCGCCTTCCATTGGAGAATTTCTAACATACATAAACCCGCGAGCAGAGGTTTCTCTAAGTCTTTCTTTTTTTATATTTACTTATATCTCTTAATAACGTAAGAATTAAATTAGCAAAACAAGTGATTCAGCGAACCATTTTAACTAATGTAAATTACTGCCTTCCTTTCTAAAACCATTCAACAACAACGTATTCCTGATTTACTGTATTACGATATCAATTTTGTTACTTTTTCGTTAATATTGTCTGGCATTTCATGAAATTTATAAAAATAAAATGTCTACAGTTTCATTTCAGATTAGAATCTATTAATATTCTTATTTTACTTTTCTTCCGGTTTCTCAATTGTATTCCCATTCAGGTCAACAGTTCCTTTCATTTCAATTCAAATATAACAAATCTTCTACTATCAAGATGACATTGTTACATATATAT
>NC_068986.1:86100473-86105663 GCF_001194135.2 Octopus bimaculoides | reverse complement strand
TATATATATATATATATATATATATATATTTGTTTTTCAGAACAGCTAGCTTTTTGACTTCTATTTAATCAAAATAAATTAAATCAATGAAAAATATTTGCAATGAAATATTTTAACTAAAAAACAAATTGTGTTTCGCTAAACTAATTTTTAATGTTCTATTAGAATACGTTGCTTTGACATTTCATTCGTCTTTACATACTGATCTCAAATCACAACGAGGTCGAGTTGGCTTTCATCTTCTTGGTGTTTGACAAAATATATACCATTTAAATTAGTACTAGGGTCGCTGTAATGGACTAGCTCCACCAAGCAAAATTTCAGCCCCGTATGTATTATAGAAAGGATTATAATTCGCTGTTTGGAACAAGACAGAGGAGAAAGTTTCGAACAATTTTCTGACCATTGCTAGGGTTGCCTTGTACCAGAAGGCTTTTAGCCTCTAACAATATTCCATTGATCCATTTCCTAAAATATGAGTTGTAAACTACTTTAAACTATTGTGTCGAAAGGGATCTATCAATAATCTGGATGTATTGCTTCAATTCTCAAGAATTTCTTGTTTTTACGAAAATGGCTTTACCACTTTCAAAATTTCAGTACAAATTTCAGTACAAATTTAAAACATGTATTTATGCCATATCATGTTGATGTGAGCAACATCTAATAATGGAAATTTTAAAATTTCTACTTTATTCAGACTTATTAAAATGAGCCGTTGTTGATTTTGTATATTCACAGTTGGCTTGTTGTAGAATATGAAGTATCACAACAAAATAACTCCTTGTATTTTGTCCGAGGTCCCACTTTTTGTACACCCACGGTTTAAATAAAATATATTTCTAACATTACAACAAGGTCAAACATTTATTTGAAGTGGGTGTACAATAGGTCGCATTGTCACAAGTTATTCTTGGATGCATTGTTTTATCGTCCCCGTAAGGATAAAAGAGTAGATAACTAAGATGGACTTGAACTTGGAGCGTTAAAAAAATGGCTAAATATTGCGAGGCATTTTCTTTGATATTTTACCGATTCTTTCATTTCTTTACAATTCCTTTTATGTAAAAATATAGACGCCCGATCAACCATTTGGGGGGGAAAATGTTATATTCCATTAAATACTTGGATAATGTATAATCTTGCGAAAAGGAATGACACAAAGCAATTTTGATTTCAGTTGAATTTGAACTCAGAACGTAACAGACGATAAATATATAAACCAAATGATATATCTATTTCGCCAACTCACTAATTTTAAATTACTGTTTTTATCAAGAGATCTCTAAGTCTTTTACGAAGAACACACGGGTTGTATGTATTTCTCGCTAATATCACTTCATTTTGATTGTTCACTAGGCAACCAGATGCTTCGAGGAAAATTAATCAGAATATTAACTGATCAATCGCAATGATAACACTTCAATTAGGGATTGAAACCGCCTTCATTCCCAGATCATATGGTGTGGCCTTCTGCACCACAGTACACATGCCACTACATGTTAATTAATTTTGTATTGAATTCTTAAATTTTGAATTATTTTCTGCGTTCACATTCCGCCGACTTCGACTTTTCTTTTGGTCCTTCGGAATCGAAAAAATAAGTACCAGACAAGGGGGACGATATCAACCGAGGATCTCGCAACCACAAAGTTTCAATCCTTTAGTAGAAAGAATTATATCTAGAATAAAAAGTGGCGCCCTGCTAAAATCGTTAGCGCGTCAGAGAAAATGCTTATCGACATTTTTTTCCGATATTCTATTCGTTCAAATCCCATCGAGGCGAACTTTACCTTTCATGCATTCAGGGTTGACAAAATAAAGTACCACTCAAATACTGAGACTGATTTACTAGACTACCCTTTCCTGTTCAAACTTCTACCTTTGTGCCAACATTTGGAACATTATATCTTGAATTCTATGTTGTTGCTGGCACTCCGTCGCTTACGACGTCGAGTGTTCCAGCTGATCCGATCAACGGAACAGCCTGCTCGTGAAATTAACGTGCAAGTGGCTGAGCACTCCACAGACACGTGTACCCTTAACGTAGTTCTCGGGGATATTCAGCGTGACAAGGCTGACTCTTTGAATTACAGGCACAACAGAAACAAGAAGTAAGAGTGAGAGAAAGATGTGGTGAAAGAGTACAGCAGGGTTCGCCACCATCCCCTGCCGGAGCCTCGTGGAGCTTTAGGTGTTTTCACTGAATAAACACTCACAACGCTCGGTCTGGGAATCGAAACCGCGATCCTACGACCGCGAGTCAGCTGCCCTAACCACTGGGCCATTGCGCCTCCACTTTAAATTATATGTATATATTGAATCAGTAAATGGACATAAAGAAAAAGAAAAGAGAGAAGGAAATATAATACTCTCAGGAACTCAATTTCTTGTGTCATAAAAATCATATAGCTAACTCTTTGCGTCTATAAATATAAAATGTACCTCACAAGTTTAATGCACTAAATATTTGGAGATATCGGGTGCGTATAATTTATGCATTACCATCCTATGAATTTACTTCTCTTATTTGTAGAAAATTATCTTGGATTAGTTTTGATGTAAATAATTATCTTTCACTCACACACTCTTCATTAATTTTGAAGTATAAAATTACGTGTCTTTAATACTAGTTTATCCCTTGTATTAGACCCAACTCAAACCAACCTTCGTATTTACATATCATGTGTCAGTTCACTAAAATTAATATCTCGCCCAATGAATACGAAATTACATTTTACTAAACAAAGCTCATTGTTCGGTTTGTTTGTACAAAACGGTTACGTTTATATACTATACTTGTTCTATATGACGTCATATAGTGTTTATATAACTTGTATTGCGTATTTACCAGATAATAACTCCACGTTTTCAATTCAGTTCGATATCAGACAATATTTCATCATTATATAACATTCGTCCATTAATACACACACACACATGCGCACACACAGAGAACACACTCATATATATAGATATACAATATATATTATATGCATGTGAATGTATACACATACACTTATATGTATATACATACATACACACATACATACATGCATACATACATACATACATACATACATACATACATACATATGTCCGTACGTACGTACATATGTATGTATGTATGTGCGAATGCGTGTGTATGTATTTACTGACTTATACTTTGTATATTTGAAGTTTTAAAACTATATCATAGACAAAAGTGTATTTTTATTGTTCCTTTCAAACTTGAAACTGCAACGGTTAGCTGGAATGTTGAATTCTGTTATATGTGACTTCGGGAAGTTGTAGATAATGTTTGCGTTAAAACTTCAATGAATAACCTGGTTGCATAATCTGGAAGCACTCATTTACCAATGAAATTGTATGCACATTAAAACACTGCATTAAATTTCTAGTTGCCGAAAGCTCCACAGATTCATCGATGACTTTCCATGAACTTATTCGTCCTGTCTCTTCCTACATCTCGCAGTATTATATATCGGCAATGTACAAGTTGTACAGTTATTCATACTAGCTTTCAACAGTTGTGCTTCAACATAGCTATAACCGTCAATCATTCAAGGAATACAGAGTGGTTCGATCATGAAAATATTTACTTAAGTATAAACACACGGCGAACATTGAAAAGAAAAGAAAAAAACGATAAAAGATTACGAAATATCACAAATATATTTGGGAAATAATAAATGTAAATAACAATCATTTTTTAATCATTGTTATTTGGCTGTTAATTCATACACGAATAACTTGCAAGGGTATTTTAGAAAGTGTAATTGCCTTCCAAGTCTATTGTATACTATTATATAGTTGTGCATGTGTACTCTTTATAAAATGTCTGAGAGAGAGAGAGAGATGGCGAGGAAGGGAGAGAGGGGAGATAGATAGGAAGAGAAAGAGCAAGGTAAATAGAAAAAAACACTTCATTTGAAAGTTCTACTTACTCAGAAGAAATATTGAATTTAAAGAAAATGTAAAATCTTATTCGTTAAGTTCAAGAAAAGAAGCAGTTACTATTGATAAATGAAGGCAACCACTCGGACGTAGGACTCCTAAACCAGAAAGAAAATATCTGACAAACAAACAAGCAACGACGAAAGCAACAATAAGGAAAACAAATAAGAGAGAGCAATAAAATAATATAAAATAAAATACACCCAATCACAATGCATTTGCGTAGAACTTTATGGTAACCTCTGTTGTTAATCGTAATACGTGCTTCAGTGGAGCGTAAAAACCACTTAATGGGTGATTAACAAACACAAGGTAAAGAGAGCCAATCAGAATTTACATTCAACTAAAATTTACTTTAGTTTACATTGAAGAGGTCTTAAAACATTTTATCATAGTTCGTGTGGAGTTTGCATTACATCATGGTTTTCCTTCCTTTTTCTTTTCTGATTTCATTTGAAAATCATTCGGACCAAACTAGTTTCTTCGACTCTGCTCATTGATAACATAGATGAAACTCTCTAACAACATCAACAATAGTTACAGCAGTATGATTCCTACACATATGTGCGGAAAAACAAAGCGAGCGTAAATTAGTTCATTTTGCCAAGTTTTCCTGATTCAACTTGAGTTTTTTTTCTTTTAATGTTTAGATACAGGAAAGTGAAGAGGTTGAGTTTCGAGGTCTTCTGTAATTTCCAACTTGTTTGTAGGTGACTGATTTACTGTTTCACTGTGCAGACAAGCGCTTATATTAAGGTATATTTCTTGGCTTTTCTATGTGTGTGTGTGTGTGTGTGTGTGTGTGTATGGGTGCGTGCTAGACGTTGTATATTTGAGAGGGTCCTACATATTTGTGCACTTGTTAAACGAAGCGTCTCAATCCCTTTTTGCAGCGTCATTTTTTAAAAAAATTACGTCAATCTATGTTTGTGTCTACTAAGATTGTGTATATATAGATATACAAGTACAGCTTCACACAAACACGCACACAAGCACACACAAACATACATACATACACTAGCACATACACTAACACACATAATATAATACAAGCTGCCGATTGATGCCGTTACATATCACATGATGTAAAGGTGCACGCACATGTATGTACATACTGAAACAACATTCAAGGATGTATGTATAAGTATATGTGTATATGTGTGTATATATACATACATACATACATATATATATATATATATATATATATATATATATATATATATATATATA
>NC_068986.1:86096787-86099135 GCF_001194135.2 Octopus bimaculoides | reverse complement strand
AACACACACACACACACACACACACACACACACACACATATATATATATATATATATATATATATATGTGTATATATATATACATATATATTTGGTTGGGTGAGTATGTGTGTGGATGTTTGTAAGTGGGTATACGTAACCTATCGCGATTTCAAATCCGATGTTGGTTCGCGTATGACTCCGTAACATAACAACTCACCAAAAGTGATAGCATTAGAACCACGCACACACACACAAATACAGACATACACACTGACATACCAAAAGCACAAGCGTCAATGTTTTCCCGACAAGGCAGTGCTCCATTATAGTTGCAGTCCAAAACAAGACAATGACCCCGCCAAAAAAAAAAAACAAAAAAAAATTGGATATGAGAGGAGCGTCAAGAAAAAAAAAAGGAATTGCTTCCTTTAGACTATATATCCGTGTGATTCGATGCAGTGCAGTAAATGGCTGGCTTTTAAAGATATTTCAACAAATAACTGGATTGATATTAAAAAATCCTAACGTTTTACCAGTGTCAATGAATAAATTACCAGTTGCACACTGCGGTCGAAGTAATCAACTAAGCTGCTCCCGCCGAAATATATTTTAAATAATTAGGTTTTCCCGTACGCGTGAGACTCGAAGCTACACCTCTTTGTTTTTGCGAAAGGAATGTTACCACCTCAGTATCGCACAACTCGCTTCATTCCGTCAGATTTAAGAACTATAATTTGTTCTTAGTGTTATTGTTGTCATCAAACTTTCATGTGATTTTACTGCAATGGTTTTTGTTAAACAGCGTCGCTTTTCACAATTCATTAAATAATAGTAGTCATATTTTATATGTAATCACTGCGCAATGACTAATAATAGGACATATAAGATCACGACGGAAAAAAAAGTAGGTTTTCCCGTACGCGTGTGACTCGAACCCACACCTCTTTGTTTTCACGTCAAGAATGCTACCATGACTGTTTGTTTACAAAGACAACAATACGGACTAATTATAGTCCTTAAATCTGACGAAATGAAGCAGGTTGTCCGCTAGTATAATGGTAGCATTCTTGTCGCGAAAATAAAGACGTGTGGGTTCGAGTCCCACGCGTACGGGAAAACCAGCTTCTTTCCGGCGTGGGCTGATATGCCTCACTATTAGACTATTTTGTTTAGTCATTGTGCGGTTGTCGCTTTTGAGCTTATAAAATACTATGAGTATTATATATATGAATATACTTACATAGTGGTTACTCCAACTTCACACATGATTGCCGTCTCTTATTCGTCGATGGTGATTTTGGCTTTTACTCCACCAGCTCTCAGATAACCATTCAGTCCTGCTCCAGATCTCCATGGTTTCAAAAATAGGCGACAGACGAAAGATGTAACTAACTGCGCGTTTCCAACTAGTTAGGTTTGCACGCATTGCCACTTTTCCATCATCACTGGACTTTCCATATATGGAGTGACAAATGAAGTCGCTCTAAAGACACATCATTGTATTATAGTAATAAACGCTTGTACAAAATAAGTACCACTCGGTGAGTCACTGTGTTTAGCGCCAAGTGACAGACCAATGTGACATGATTAGTAATCACGAGGATCTTTAAATGCGTGTCCCTCTCTCAGCTAGTAGTCCCTCACTCCCAGTGGTTTTAGTGCGCGCCCATAGCCAGACAGGGATATCTCTGCGTCCCCAACTTCACATGTAAGTTAACCCATAGGTGGAAACATCACAGGTGATACCACTCTCGACGTAGACCTCATTACTGAATGCAGATAAAAGTCATATACATAGATACATACACACACACACACATACATACATACATACATAGATGCAGACATGCAGACATACATACATACATACAGACAGACAGACAGACATACAGATATACAGACAGACAGACAGACAGACAGGCACATAGTGCTTACATAAATGCGTATGCCAAAGCTTACACCATAATGGCTGAAAAATGAAAATGTCTGTAGAAAATTCATCAATCATATATTCGAATGATTTTGAGATTTTGAAAGAATTTTCTGTTAAGGATTGGGAAACATAGCAGAAAAGTAATAAGTTAGATCTTTTTTCGGACATAATACTTCAATTCAGATAAAAACGATGCCAGTGGTAATATATACCACGCTCTCGATAAGTTTTCTTGGAGGATTATATATACGCGAACAAGTTACAGATACATAGTAAGCTTTCTAAATGTGAACAGAACAGGATAGAGTGCGCCAGGAATGGACGCCAGAAGGATACTATAATAGGCTACAGTCTAACGAAATATTGTTGGACAGATAAACACATACACACACACATATACACGTGCGCGCACACGCATATACATATATATATA
>NC_068986.1:86093635-86095219 GCF_001194135.2 Octopus bimaculoides | reverse complement strand
ATATATATATATATATATATATATATATATACATATATATATATATATATACATATGAACACACACACATATATATATGTGTGTTTATGTATGTACGTATGCATGTATGTATATTACATATGCGATGTAGTCATTGTGTTGTCTACTCTACGCGATTATTTCGTAATAAGACCAAAGATAAACCATGCAATAATTATTAATTATAGCTTTAACATGTCTATAAACACCTTTCTTGGTACGAAAACTATGCACAGATCAACAGGTTATAGAGACGTGTTGTCTTGGCAAATAATCCACACACGAAATCGTCGCTATGACAAACGTTCTCATAGAATGCAGCTAGAATAATATATATGCCAAACAGGAAGCGATTATCGATCTATTGCGTTACTAGAAATAGTAGCCAAATCTCTTGAATACCTACAGGACAGTCTCAAGGAATTGATGTCCGTAATGGGTCAAGTATTACTAAAGTTATCAAATTTTATCTATCCAATTTCGCCCAATGGGTATGTGTCAACCGGGAACTACAGGAAATAACATTTATTTGAAATTCCATGCGACCACATCGATCTCAAGATCTCATTGTTGCGAAGCAAACACCCTGATCAGTTGCAGCCATATATACTTAATACTACTCATTCACACATACATATAGGCACAGGTACATGTTGTTGTTGTTGTTGGCATTCCGTCGATTACGACGACGAGGGTTCCAGTTGATCCGATCAACGGAACAGCCTGCTCGTGAAATTAGCGTGCAAGTGGCTGAGCACTCCACAGACACGTGTACCCTTAACGTAGTTCTCGGGGATATTCAGAGTGATACAGTGTGACAAGGCTGACCCCTTGAATTACAGGCACAACAGAAACAGGAAGTAAGAGTGAGAGAAAGTTGTGGTGAAAGAGTACAGCAAGGTTCACCACCATCCCCTGGCGGAGCCTCGTGGAGCTGTTTTCGGTGTTGTCGCTCAATAAACACTCACAACGCCCGGTCTGGGATTCAAAACCGTGATCCTATGACCGCGAGTCCGCTGCCCTAACCACTGCGCCATTGTGCCTCCACAGGCGCAGGTACATATACAGGAGCAAACAAACGCTCAAATACACACACACACACACATGCACACGCACACACATGCAAACACACACGTACACACACACTCACTCACGCACATATATACACACATATATATACACACATTTATAGAGTTCATTGTGAAGCATGTTCATGTATTTCCTTTTATTTTACCTTGTCAAATTCTTTGGCACAAATTTCCGCTATCATAATATGATACTCTCTTCATCATTCATTCTTTTATATATGAGTGTGTATGCCCGCGCATACGTATGTATACACACATATATATATGTATGTATGTGTTTGTGTGTGTGTGTGTGTGTGTGTGTGTGTGTGCGATCCTGCATATGTTTATGTATGTGGTAATGCGTTTTTGAATGGGAATCGCATACGTGTGTATGCATGTATATACTGGTCCATTTAATCGTAAATGGCAGAGAGCCGACAGGCGTTGAAGAAGCAGAAGACATACCATTCCCTACAACTTACCACCGCCGCCGCCG
>NC_068986.1:86091510-86093509 GCF_001194135.2 Octopus bimaculoides | reverse complement strand
CACCACCAGCATCACTACTACTACTACTACTACTACTACTACTACTACTACTACTACTACTACTACTACTAGGAAATGTCTACCGGCATTGAATGTCAACATTCCATTTCCAGTAAAAATTATATGATGATTTATTTGGTTGTTGGAATCGTTGGCAGAGGCAGGTCATCTGTTGTAAAGTCTTTTTCGGGAGGTGATAAATCATACGATTGTACAAGGAAGGACTGCATAAAGCAGACGGCACTGTGATCAGCTAGAAATAGAAGAGGAGGCTGATGACGAAGAATAGCTACAACGATATCTGATTAACAAATGGTCATGAATGTTTCGGAATAATGATTGATTAAGTGTTATCAAATAAATAAAATAGGCAAAGAAGAATAAGAACAAAAAAAAGAAAAGAAAGAGACAATGAGATATACGTAAAATGAAATAAAATAGCACGTATTCATTACTGCATTACGGTTCCTGACAATCTTTCGGCTGGTTGTGCCATCTAGATCCATTCAGGACGTGTATTGACTGGTCTCCGTCTCTCTCAGTCTCTCGCACAATCTCTGACCTCTCATTGGTCGGCTGGATTTGCTGGCCGTGCATCTATCGCCAATTCGACAATTACACAATATGGCCGCACATAGAAACGTCAGACAGCGAGTGGCTGGTTGAAATCAGTCTCAACCATTTATTTCTCTCTGCCTCTCACTTTCTATGAAACACCCCTCTATTCTCCTCTTAATCATTCTAACAATCTTTCTATTTATGTCCTCTTCTTTTCCTTTCAAATATCACTTTCCTCCCATCTTTACAGTGCTCACATATTCCTCTCCCTTTCTCATATATCTTGATTTCTGCATCAATTTGTCTATCTCGATGATTGTTCATCACGTTCCATCTTTATTTCATTCATTCTCAATTCCCGAGTATCTTCTATACCTTCCTACTCCCTCTGACAATCTATCTATCTATCTATCTTTCTATCTATCTATCTATCTATCTGTCAATCTACATTTCTATCTAAGGTAGCTTGCTATGTATCTATATGTTTATCTAACTTTCTATGTATATACATACACACACATAGATACATGCATGGTTGCATATAAGCATGGATGCATATATGCATACTGTATACATATGTCTTTTATTTTTACTTCTTTCAGTCATAAGTCTGTGGCCAGGCTACAGTACTACCTTGAAGGCTTTAGTCGAACAAATCCAGAAAAGAATCTATTTTAAGTCTAATGGCCTCCACTCTCTCTCTCTCTCTCTCTCTCTCTCTCTATCTCTATCTCTATCTATCTATCTATCTATCTATCTATCTATCTATCTATCTCTTTCTCTCTATGCCACTCTCTTTCTCTGTGTCCCCTCTCTCTCGCTCCCTCTGTCTGTCTTCTGTCTGTTTGTCTGTTTCTCTCTCTCTCTCTCTCTATCTATCTATCTATCTATCTATCTATCTATATTTGTCTCTCTCTGAGAGACATTTATGTGCAGTTAAGCAATTTACTTCACCTCAACAATTTAGCGTGTTCAATCCCACTTCGTGGAACACTTTGCAAGTGTCTCCTTTTGTAGACCAATATATTATAAATGAATTTGGTTGTCGAAAACAATGAAGAAACACGTCGTATATATGTATGTTTCCTTCTCGAGCCATGCCAGGCTCACGAGGGCTGGTTTCCAATTTCAGTGGCGTATATATTCCCCACCTGGACGAGACGCAGATTCGTTGCAGGTTTACGCATTTTTGCCAGCTGAGTAGACTGGAGCAACGTGAAATGAAGTGCATTGCTCAAGAACACAACGTGTCGCCCGGTCCAGGAAACGAAACCACAATCTTATGATCATGAGTCCAGCGCCCTTACCACTAAGTCACACGCCTTTATATAAATGTATATATTCTAGGATATCTCTCAGTATGACTAGTGTCCAATAAAGTAAAATGTAAATGAATATATACTCTACTCTCTTTTACTCTTTTATTTGTTTCAGTTATTTG
>NC_068986.1:86084241-86091182 GCF_001194135.2 Octopus bimaculoides | reverse complement strand
TATATATACATATACATATATATGTATACGACGGGCTTCTTTCAGTTTCCGTCTACCAAATCCACTCACAAGGCTTTGGTCGGCCAGAGGCTGTAGTAGAAGACGCTTGCCCTAGGTGCCACGCAGTGGGACTGAACTCGGAACCATGTGGTTGGTAAGCAAGCTACTTAGCACACAGCCACTCCTGCGCCTTTTATCTTTATTTTTTATCTTTTATCCTGTATTTGATTCGGTCGCTGAAATGCGGTCACGCTGGAGCACCACCACGAATTGCTTACACAAGCAAATAGACTCCAGTACTCATTTTCTAAAGTTTTGTACTTCTGTCAATTTTTTTTGCTGAACGTCTGTTACAAGAACGTGAACGACACAAGACAACACTGATTAACATAATATATGTACACACAGAGGGGCTGTGTGGTAAGAAGCTTGCTTCCCAACTACATGGTTCCGTGTTCAGTCCTACCACGTGGCATCTTGGGCAAGTGTCTTCTACTTTAGCCTCGAGAGGACCAAAGCCGTGTGAGCAGATTTGGTAGACGGAGACTGAAGCAAGTCGTATATGTGTGTGTCAGCGTGCGTGCGCGCGCAGGTGTGTTGCATATGTGTGTGTGTGTATCCTTGCTGGTTTGTCACTGTTTTTGTCTCCTCCGTATGGAGGAGACAAAAACAGTGACAAACCGGTATCGGTGTGTTTACCTCCTCGTAATTAGAGGATTGGCAAAAGAGATCGATAGATTGCTGAATAAGTACTGGCTTTAAAAAATAATTTGTAGGGTCGATTCGTTCTACTAAAACCCTTCAGGGCGGTGCTCCAGCATAGCCGCAGTCAACTGGCTGAAACAAGTAGAACAACAAAAGAATAACAGAATATATATATATGTAGAGAGGGAGAAAGAGTTAGATAGGTAGATCCTATATCTCACTCTACATGGCATATTATTGTAAACGCCCATTTTTTGCGTTCGAACCCATAATTCATTGCTATTTATTTACTTACTTTTTTCGTTGCTCTCAGGTTAACTCACCTAACTTAATGCTCCACCATCATTCTTATTCACAACTAATCTTCGTCTATTTCTCAAAGTTCTGTCCTCTAGCCCAGTCTATTGCTTTTTCTCTATTCTCTTTTCTCCTTTCCCGCATTCTCCTCCTTTTGATTTATACTCTTTCTTAATTCTCTTTTCTGATTCTAAAAACCCCACCAAACACACCAACATATTATTTTTCCTGCATTTACTTTTCTTTCAATAATATAAATACAATTCGTTTGTCTTTACGTTCTGAGTTCAAATTCCGCCGAGGTCTACTTTGACTTCCCTCGTTTCGGTGTCGATAAAAATTAAGTATCATTTGAGTACTAGGATCGATCTAATCGTCTGGCCCCCTCCCGAAAAATTTCGGGCCTTGTGCTTTGAGTAGAAAGGAGTGATATAAATTCTCTTCCTTAAAATTTTATTGAAGTCCATTATATTGCTTACTGTTCTGTTTTGGGCCTTTCTTTCTTTCTTCCTTTCTTTACTCCTGTCTATCTATCTATCTATCTATCTATCTATCTATCTATCTATCTACCTTTCTGTCAATCTATCTGGGGGTTTTTCTCTCTACTCTTAGTTTCTTTTTACCGCCATTTCTTCCCTCTTCCTTTCCTAATTTCCTAACTTTTTCCCTCTCTTTTTTTGTCATTCTTTCTGCTTTCTCTCTCCCCTACACTCTCTCACCCTGTGTCTTTCCAACAGCCGTCCATTACCACATCTCACCTACCGCTTTTTCACACTCCTTTCTCTCTCTCTCGCCCTTCCTCATATTTACATATAAATAATCCCTAAATCTCCTCTACTACTGACACATATTTTTCCTTGGTCATTAGTAAGTTCCTAAAGACAGCAAGCTGGCAGAATCGCTAGCACGCCGAATAAATTTTTCGCAAAAATTCTTCCGCTCTTTACATTCTGTGTTCAAATTCTACTCTTATTTTTAGAGCACCTTTCGGAGTATTCGAGCGGTTCCATGTAGTGCTGTTTTCTGCAAGTGCTCCACCCATATTGCAACCCCTATTTTTTCCATCTACTTCTCAAGGTTCTTACTCACTGTTCCCTGGACTCTGACAATTATTGGTACCACTATCACCGTTTACATCGACCAGGACTGCTTTGCCTCCCAAGTTAACCTGTCATATCTATCGACATTTCTTTTTTCTTTATCGCATACCTTGTTGTCAGCTGGGCATGCTATATCTATGATCCAGCATAGTTTGCTTCGTTTCTCAATTAGGACTATGTCTGGCTTCCTATTCTCTATCTCATGGTCGCACTGAATCATAAAATCCCACAGGATCTTTGCATTATCATTTTCGATGATGCCTTCGGGTTTGTGGTCGTAACAATTTTTTTCTCTGTCAAGTCCATAGTGTTTGCAAAGTGTCAAATGGACCAGCCTTGCTTATTGTCGTGGCGTCTCTTATATTCCTTCTCGACTTGTGGCGTACATTGGCTGGTAATATGCCATACAGTTTCACCATTTTGTCCACAGATTCTGCACGTATCACTTTCTGATGTGTTGTCTACTCTGTATTTTATGTAGTTTGTTCTTAGTGCTTACTCTGCGGCAGCACAAATTAGATCCTCCATTTCCGGTTTTAGATCACTTTTAGTCATCCACAGCCATCTTTTTTTCTATCTGTCTTATCTTCAACATCCCTATGAAATTGTCCATGCATTCTTTTCTATACCCACCTATTTTCAGTCTCTTTCGTTTTCAATTGCTTGTATAGTGCTTAATCTTTGCAATCTTTCATCCTACACAAGCCTGACCTTCTTAATTCTAGTTATAGCGGTTCTGTGGCATTTTTTACATACTATGTTATGTTGTTTTTTTCTGCTCTAATACTCTTTTCGCATCCAATAAATCCTCTTCTCCTTCTTTTCCTTGGTACATATTGTTTGTCTTTGTCACTTTTTGGGTGGATTGTCCCATATATAGTTAGCAACTTCCCTGTCTTTCTGTATAAGCTGTTTAGTTCGACTACTGTCCATGCGATTACCCCTGCTCCATACCTAAGGAGTGAAATCACCCAGGTGTTGATAGCTTCAGTCTTATTCCGTCAGCATTGAACTCCTTCTGATCCCGAGGCATTCTAGTTCCACATCCTTTAGCTAATTTCCTTCACTCTTCTAACTGAAATGATTAGTCCTGCCTGTTTTGGACAGACTAAAAGTTTGTTTCAGTTGTTGCAACCATTCAGCATCCTTCTTGTGCTCCTTGTCTTTACTCCAGATGTCACTCCAAAACTTTTGCCTTTCAATGTTATCTGGTATCAACCTTTCATCTGTACACTCTCCATTTATTTCTTTATAGAATCTCTTCTGATATGCTCTGAATAACCTATTCTGGTGGTAACCCTTCATTCTTTGGTCGTATCTTATCACCTTTGCTTTCTTTGCAACGAGCCGTTATTTCAGTTCCTACATAACCACTTTCAGGCCCTTTCTTTCAATATTATATTTCCTTTTCAGCGCCCTGTATTTTTGTTCGCTTTCTCTTTTCTTTTGACAATCCCATTACATTTCTTTTTCTTCACATCAACACCCACATTTTCTGCTACAACAATACTTGTTGCCTTGATAAAATAATTTGTTTCTGTGATGTTGTTTGTTCTGATGTATTTCAGAATTTCATTGACATTTTTTGTTTCTTGGTTCAATTTCCAGCGGTCAACCATTTTAAGGTTGCAAATAATGTCGCTATCATTCTCCTGTAGTCTTGCTATAATTCTGTCGTAGATTGAGTTTTGTTCATCTGTAATGTCGCCATTTGTTTCATTGTTTTCTTTTAGATCATCTATATGTATCTCATCAAGTAAACTGCTCCTTTCCTGTGCTATGAGATCACTTTTATTAGTAAGAACTGCATTTTCATTGTTATTTCTGCTGCTATTTTCCAAGACCCATCTTTTGATAGCTTCGAGCTTTACTTCTGTGAACCAACATTTTTTTTTATTGCTCTAGCTTGATCACTATTATTATTATTATTATTATTATTATTATTATTATTATTATTATTATTATTATTATTATTATTAATAATGTTATCATTATTATTATTAATATTGTTATTATTATTACGATTATTATTATTATTATTATTATTATTATTATTATTATTATTATTATTATTATTATTATTATTATTGTTTTGAACTTGCAAAATTGTTACCACGCCAATGCTATGCTGTATTTCTTCCGGCTTCTTATGTCCTGGGCTTTAATTCCTCTTTGGTTTCCTTTCCTTTCATCCTTTCGAGTCGATGAAATAAGTTTCATTTCAACATTGGGATCGATCTAATAGAAACTCTCCCGAAACTGCACCAAAATTTGAAGCCTTTGTTATTATTATTGAACTGCCAGAATCAATATCGCACCGGGACAAATTGGTCTGCGCCATTTCTTTCGGCTTTATCTTCTGAGTCCAACGGTCATCGAAGTCGACCTTGTCATTCATTCTTTCAAATTCAATTAAATAGTATCAATCAAGGCCTTGGGTCGATGAAAATTAGTAGACCCTTCCCACAAAATTACAATTCTCTTACATGATAGTTATAGACTTCAATTTTTGCAAAGAGTTCGGTTCGATAGAATTGCACTAACCGTAAGCTCCTGATACAGCGCCTTCGGATTATATCCGTTTTCATTTTGAAAGACTGCTCTTCAGCAATGTTTGAGGTGTTTCTTTCAATAACGACGGACGTGAAACTGGAAAAGTGGTTTTATGAATCATTCGAGTCAAGACTCGAAGATTTCTAGTGTTGACGCAAGGACAAATTAGTGGAAAGTTAGCAAGACATGAACAGGAAAGGATAATATATTATATTACTAATATAAACGAAAATAAAGCAAACGAATTTATCTGTTAAAAAGTGCATACATGAAACTAAATTCGAGTAGGCGTTACAACTCGAGTTCAGGCCGGCTTGATAAAAGGAGTTGAAGACGACTATATTAAATAACTTATGTGAGAATTTTTTTCATTCATGAAACTTCGTTCTATTTCAATGCAAGTTAGACCAAATGGTTGGTAGCAGTTCGTGCCAAATCCATGTGTTATATGTAGGCAATATCTCGAGACTCAAGGGTTTTTCCAAACTGATCTGCCATGTATATAGATATAAAAGCTAGACACACACTCATGCATACTCAGAGGCACATGCATACACAGACAGACGCGCACGCACACACACACACACACGCACCCCCCCACATATATATACACTTCATTTGTGATAATTAGAAGCATATCTACATATGGTCAAATTAATACATATAAAGAGAGATAGTGAGAGATTGAATGTGAGAAATAAAGACAGACAGGTACGTAGAGGGACAGAAATATATATTCACCAGCAAATGCAGTGCATAATAGATAGACGTGTGAAAGAAGCTCTTTCATATCTGCCGATATCTCAATTCATACACACGCAAGTAAGCACACGTCTTTATATATATATATATATATATATATATATATATATACATGTCATTTTATTACATTATCACACGGTGCATACACGTAATCACAAAATATATTGTGATCATGTTTATATATATATGGATGTACATATCTTTATATATATATATATATATATATGTATATATATATATATATATATATATATATATATACAGATATGTGCACGTATTATAGGTATTCATAGATAACGCATATAGTTAAAGGAAAAAAAAAAGAGTAACATAACGCTAAAAAATAACGACAAGGAAATATGTTAACCAGAAATTAAATATTACTTCCCTGCCGCTTAAGTCAGCCATTTTTTTTCCTACATTTTCCCTTACTCTGCTAGCAATTACCAATTCTCACGACTCAATAATATTTAACAATAGAGAAAATAAAACAACAAAAATATATTGAAATGTAAGATAAGAATTTGTGACTATAGAATTTTTAGTTATTTTGTCATGCTGTCTGATTTTCACAAATTATGACAAGAAAAATTTATGAAAGGAATATATTTCATTTAGTTTTGATTTTTGTGTACGTTTGTTTTATTTTTGTAATTTATGTCTATGTTGCTTTTGTTTTTGCCTACTTTTTGTCTATTTGATTTATCATATTAATCTGTTAGTTTTGCTCACTGTTTTTACTTTTTTGTTTGTTTTTTTTGCTACATTTTGTAACCTTATGTCTCAGGATCGTGTTATATAGCTTAAGATGCAACAACAATAATAATAAAATCCACAACATAAACAACAACAAGAATAACAATAATAATAATGATGATGATGATGATGATAATAATGAAAATAATAATAATAATAATAATAATAATAATAATAATAATAATAACAGCAACAACAACAGCAATAACTTAGCCACAACTTAGCTGCATATTGCAATTTAATTGGAAGTAAATTTGATTCCAAAATATACCCAAATGCCTGCTGCCTACACCAAAATAACTTTTTTACATACGTACATACATGCATACATACATATATCCGTATATATTCTTACTGATGCATATTCATACACAATCACGCATTTATATATATATATATATATATATATATGCAGAGAGAAATAGTGCTACATACATGTCACGTATGTATATGAAAGTTCATATATTCATGTGTGCGTGTATATATATAAAACTATAGTTACATATGTCTTGCATAGATACAAATAGGTTTATGTATGTCTGTATATGTCTGGGCATTTCTGAATATGCATATGCACCTGTTCCTCTATGTATGAGTAAGTGTGCGTGCACGCATATCTGCTTGTAAATATGGTTTGCATAATCATACATTCTGTTAATCTTTCATTTCACATCTGTATCACTGTCTTTATAATATCTACATATTTTCCCCTTTTCCCTCAGTATATATATGTGTGTTTGTATGTATGTGTGTGCGTGTATGTTTGTA
>NC_068986.1:86083465-86084231 GCF_001194135.2 Octopus bimaculoides | reverse complement strand
ATATATATATATTTATATATATTCCTTTATATAGTTATATATGCTTGCAAATACATATATTTACTGCCATCTTATCTTCGTATCTATCTGTGACTTTTAAAAGCCATAAATATGTAGAAACGCTTTTAAATTTGAGACGAAACACACCCATGTCTTAGCATATTTTCTCAGAGATCTCTCAAAATTATCACATATATTTCCCTACATGCACTTCTAAACTTCAATATGTGTATAAATACACTTATGCGACTATGCGATAAAGTCTGAAATTTTATATTTATATATCTTAATTTTTTTCAGCAAATAATTTTAAGCTTGCTACTCCGTTCACATTTTTCATATATGTATGCACACATATACACAATAATATACATGCACACACATACATACGATCATGCATACATACATATATACATACATACATATTTATATGTATATATGTTTGTTGTATTCATGTATATAATACATATTTATATGTATGTATGTTTGTTGTATGTATGTATATGTATATATAAGAATACATTTATATATCTATGTGTGTGTGTGTGTGTGTGTGTGTGTCTGTGCGTCTGTGTGTGTGCCATTGTTTACATATTTGTCGGTAATAAGTTTATTCCATGTCAATTCGGTGTGCATCTTAACACAAGTAAGAAATTTATTGGAGATAAATGCCTAAATATGCGCTAGAAGCACCTAAAGTGCAATCGGTCTCCGGTCTCATAGCAAAAGTGCACCTATTTATATATATATATATATATATATATAT
>NC_068986.1:86082020-86083133 GCF_001194135.2 Octopus bimaculoides | reverse complement strand
TATATATATATATATGTACACACAAACTCGAAGGCACAAACATATACACATTTTCCTCATATTTGAATATAGATTGATATGTATGTTAATATATGCTTTCCTGTTTGTTACTATATGTTTTCCTGTGTGACGGTGAAAACTAAATGACGCATAATATATATTTTTGTAGAGGAGTGATGTTTCGTTTTAAGAAATCGTACAAATTTATCGTATTTTATTTGACTTCTTTAAATATCTTTGCTTCTGTCCTAATACTAGAGAATATTGGCAAATGTTTACATAATGATTTTTTTTTTGTATGAGTACAAATTAAATGCTTTTGTACATATATCTGCTTTAGTTACTAAGAGAGATGTATATATTTTGTTTGCATTTAAAATCTTTTTCTCCCATAGATATCTATCCAGTGGCCCACACAAAAAAAAAAAAGACACGTTTTATTCTTTAGAATAAAGAGAACTCGAAATAGGTATGAGAGCATGCATGCATTTATGCTTGTCTCTTTGTAATAGTAATATATACACACGCACAAACACATACGTGTGTATGTATTAAAACATCTGTAACTAAACATGTGTGTGATTCTGTGCTTGTCTCCCTTACTACATGAGAGCCAGTGTTAGTGTATCTACGTCTCCGTAGTTCTGAAAATGGGGCCTATGGAATAAGTACCAGGCTTAAAAACAAGTATTGGAGTTGATTCATCTGACTAAAAGATTCTTCAAGGCCATGCCTCAGCATGGCCGCAATCTCGTTGCTGAAGCATGTATAAAGATATATTTTCATATATATATATATATATATATATATATACACAACACACCACCAGATCATTTGCTTCGTGGTCTATATAATAGGTACTAATTATTCATTATTAAGTTTTAAGCTTCTGAGTTCTTTTACGGGGCTTAGAAAAACAGAAAGACCGCTGCAGTATGTTTATGAATCTGAGAGTGGAATATGCTGAAAGAAATCATAATTAGCTTATCCTCCTGTATTTTCTCTTGCCCAAAGCCAGAAAAATTTCAGCGCCCCCTCGTTTATGTGTGTGTGAGTGTGTGTGTGTGTGTGTGTGTGTGCGTGTGTGTGTGTGTATGTGTGTGTGTGTGTGTG
>NC_068986.1:86080528-86082010 GCF_001194135.2 Octopus bimaculoides | reverse complement strand
TGTGTGTGTGTGTGCGTGTGTGTGTGTGTATGTGTGTGTGTGTGTGTGTGTGTGTGTGTGTGTGTGTGTATTTTTAAGTATGCACGTCATTATATCAGTTTACAAATGTATATCTACACATACATATGTTTGTATACCTATAGGTGTACACCTTGAAATTCTAGAACGTTTCGCTTAATGTCAGTTTTTTTAATGACATATAATTCCAAATTTGATAGATACTGAGCTATAGTCTCTTTCTAAATATGGTAAAATACTGGAGCTCAGAGTACTGCACAGTCAAATCTAAGATAGTCTTTCATTATTCCGAAACGAGCATCTCACTGACAAGTGAACGACCGCGTTCCACATTTATATCTTAAATAGATACATAACAATAGTTTCATTATTAATTGCTTCATATGTCGGAGAGCTGGTAGAATTGTTAGCACGCCTGTTAAAATGCTTAGTGATATTTCGATCGGATTTACGTTCTGAGTTCAAATATGCCGGGGTTAACTTTTCCTTCCATCCTTTCGGGGTCGATAAATTCCGTACCAGCGAAACACTAGGATCGATGTAATCGTCTAGTTTCCCCCCGTAAAATTTCAGACTGCGTGCCTTTAGTAGAAAGGATTTCTACTAAATTGAATTATTTTTATATAAAATTGTCCCGTTTAGACATATTATTTCATATCTATATACATATCAAGAAAGAAAGGAAAAACAAATCAAATGAAATTTATATGGATACCGATCTATAATAAAAACACTTATGAGGTTATGTAAGTAAAAATAGTATACTTATTGACACTAAGTTATATATATCGGTGTGTGGTAAGAAACTTGCTTCCCAATCACATGGTTCCGGGTTCATATCCATTCCGTGACATCCTGGGCAATAGCTGCTACTATAGCCTCTGGCTAACCAAAGCCATGTGAGTGGATTTCGTCGTCGGAAACTGAAAGAAGCCCGTCGTATATGTGTATATATATATATATATATATATATATATATATATATATATACACACACACACACGTGTGGGTCCTTGTTTATCTCCCTACCACCGCTCGAGAAAAATTTGGAGAGAAGCAAATATGTCTGAGACAGAGTACTGTATTAACTTCTGCATTGTGTATTATTTTCTCCTTTTATGTTCTATCTTCGAAGGAACAATTTTCTAATTCCTTTTTTATTTCTCTGGAACCAATATACTAAATACTAAAGTTGAGATTTTAATGATAATCAAAATTACAATTCTTAGAATGCGCGAACTTGTACCGATATAAGGAAATATTACATAAAGCATTTGAGGATTTGGCATTTAAGCTCATACTTTCCTTTCCGTTTTCTCGTAGCATGATATGCGTCATTATAGTAATCACAAACCCTTTATTCTGTTTCGAACAGAATCAAGCTATAATATTGTACAAACACACGCATGTTTGCAGGCACACTCGCATTTATATTTACCTGTATATATATATATATATATATAT
>NC_068986.1:86075158-86079420 GCF_001194135.2 Octopus bimaculoides | reverse complement strand
ATATATATATCACTCACACAGGAACACACGTTTAGGATGTGTATATATTTCTGTATATGTTTCCTTATTCTTGTATAGTTTTGTGAAATTCACCATCAGCATTTTTCTTTCTTTTTTTTTTTTTTGTTATTGCTGTTATTGTTGTTATTACTGAGGACGGCAAGGCGCTAGAAATGTTAGCGCGTCGGAGAAAATGCTTACTGTTCTTTCGTTCGGTGCTTTACATTCTAAGTTCACATCCTACCGAGGTCACCACTACCTTTCATTCTTCGAGATCAATAAAGCAATGTGCCAGTCAAGACCTGTCTTTGATTCGAATCAGTTTCCGCATATTTCCGGTCGTGTTTCGAAATTATGTGTGAAAGATTGATGGATTGGCAGAATTATTAAAGCAGCTGGCAAAATGCTTTCTTGAATTGTGCTCAAGAATGTTCCTTCTGAGTTCGAATACCGTCGAAGGAAAACTTCGCCTTTCGACGTTTCGGTGTCGATATAAAGTACCAATGAAATACTGGGGTCGATTTAATCGACTAAGTCTAACTCCAACATTTTTATTTGGTATTTACGCAAGAAACAATGGTGATAATTATAATTAACCTTGTTAATTACAATATCTTCGTTATTGCTTTCTTTCGATCCAGTTTAACCTTTGATCGAACAAATTCGTTTAAGTTCGTTCTCATTTTTATTCAGAAAAGCAATGTACATTGTGATTTGAGGACGGATTTGCTACTATTTCTTGCACAGAATCTTCCTTTCTTGGTCGATGTTATTTATTACCTCTGTTCTTTCGTTATTTTTGTTATTGTTTAGCCTAATGTTAGTCCTGACCATTGCATCTACCCAATATTTCATTTTCTGCTTTTTAAATACGCTTCAGTGTAATATAATAGATGCGTGTAAGCTATTTCTAGCACACGTTGTGACCCTAAAGAAGCTCTCTCGCTGGTTGTTGCTGTTGCTGTTGTTATTATTTTAATTTCCGATAATCCATGTCGGGTGAGTTGAGAAGACTTATGAAAATTATAATCATGGCTGTCAACAACAATAAAAATCATAAATGTCTTCAAATGAAGAAATTCCATCTGGACTGAATGGCTTTAATTACTTTTTATAAAATTATCCACCAATCTTTTTCTCCTTCTTCTTCTTCTTGCCCAACTGGTTTTTGCTGTTAACATTTTTTTTATTTGTTTCATTTGCTGTTATTTTTGAAATTGCTATTTGATAATATTTCGTTTTTGTTCACTGTTTTTTTTTTTTTTTTATGACATTGTGTTATTGCTGTTGTTGATGGGTCTGCTGATTGATAGCCATCTCATTCTTCATTGTCATTACATTGTCATTGTTGTTCATGTCATAACCACGCTAACAATAAGTCTTTATATTGCTGTGTTTGTTACTCTTCTGTAGTTGCTGTTGATATTGTTTATGATGACGAAAATGATATTGCTATTTATGGGAGAGCTATTTTATTCATATTCATTTAGTGTTACTGTTATATGCCTTCCGCCTTTCAGCTATGACATTTTATGCGTTTGGTTCAAATCTCAACTGAGTTTCACATTACATTTTACTCTTAGTGGTTCGATAAAAGAACTATTAATCGATATCTTATATCATCGATGACAGTCCTTCTCGCGCGCACATCTAAAAATTATTTTAAAAAAACAGGCTTCAGTTTTTTCTGATTCATTTTGCCAAGGGGATTTTGCTGTAGTTAAAACCCATATCATCTTTGATAGAACAGATGTATTATAAAAGCACACATCCATAGCTATCTCTCTTTTATTCTATAGTCTGATGATACTGATATGGTATATTATTACATTTTAAAACCTACTAATGTGATTGTAAGTAAATCTAGGCAATACGTTTCACACAACATAGGTAGGACTACATTGTTCAATATAGTCTTCTTTGAATTACCTGAGCTTATTGTCATTTAAGTGTGATTTTGATAATATTTATTATAAATTAACGAAGTTCGTAAAGGTTCTTCATATCGATCGTTCATATCAATCTACATATTTTGTCTAAGCCTCCCACTTCTTGATTACCTGTTTTGTTGTGACCTTTTGTCGGCCCTCTGATTTCTCTAACTTTATTCATAGCTATCTCTAACTTTATACTTTACAATTATACGCGTTTGTGATCTTTGGACTATATCTAATAATGACTTACACTAATTATATTTATTCTCTTCCTAATATATAAACCTACCCCCTAAAAGTGATATCACTGCTAACATCTAACGTTACGTCCTTTTATTAATGTAATACTCTCTTTTATAAATGTAATAAATGTAATACTCTCCGCCACAGTTGATAACTTTCAACCATTTCATAACTGGAGAGCTCAGCGGTTATATAGTCAAAAGAATGCCGTAAAACTCTTTTCTTTAGTTTTCATCTTTGTATATATATCAGTTTTGTCAGATTAGCTAGGTAAATTCTGGCTTGGAAAATTCGTACTGCAACGTGAGTTTCCATTCCTGGAAACTGTGATGGAGTAAGATGCCGTGATAAGAAGATACCAAAAAGGGTACGAATTTGATCATTTTGAGCCCGTAATCATTCTAAATGCAGAGATCAAGATTATGGCAAGGGATTAAGCAAGAGGTTGGCGGTTTTAAAGGATGGTCTGGTTGGTAATGTGCAAATGTGTGCCATCTGAAAGAGGTCCATCTATGTCAACCTCCATTTCACAAGATACAGAACAGAAACGGCAAGTATAGAAACTAGCATGGACAGGACCCTGCCAAATTTAGATCAGAATGCTTTCAGGAGTTTCGGCCTGCAATATTTGGCGGCGGTTCTCAAGGCAAGTCATTTCCGGCCCGTTTTAAGAACATGGGTCACTGCACTACTCAGCGACGTTTACTCAGTGGTCATAGTGATATGGTCAGCAGTCAGGCCTTTCGATATCCTACGTTCAATCCAGCAAATGTGACACCTCTCACCTGTTCTTTTTTGTACTGGTTGTAGACCTATTACTGCAGAAACTGGAGTTTTGACGAGTATCAACGAGAACTTGAATGCAAAAGATCTACATTTGCATATACAAATAACGTCACCACTATAGTGTTGGACTCCAAACACACATAAGTGATCAACATAGAACCAAGGTAATAAGAGGCGGAGAGAGAAATAAATATTAACAAGGGATTAGTTGGGCCTGCTTCACATCTGGAGAGGCTGGAGCATGCCTTCCAAAAGTGTTGTGTAGTGCTAGACAAACAGAAAGACCGATTCAATTACTTGGGTTCAATTTGGAACAAACCTTCAGCTGAACAGGTACTAGGAAGGGGTGACGAGTTGGTGGCTAATCTCAACCAGGAACAGGCTGTTCTTGAAAATCTTCTGTGATACATCATAGAGCAAGTTGTATCTAGATGTGGTCTCGGTGATGCACTGATGACCTTCAAAGAGCCGTCAGTTTCATATCCATCTACGGAGTCTGAATTACTATAAAGTGCAAAAAAAAAGCTCACAGACAGGAACCACTTAGCAATGTGAATCTGAATTCCTGTAGGTATTCTATTTATATTTTGTAGCTAAAGCCTTTCATACACTGAAAGGAGGCGTTGAGGGGTTTTCCACTTAAACAAATACAGGAGGGAGCACTTACTTATTCCAGTTCAACTCCATTTCATGATGTCAGATATATGGATAATCTTTGTCATGTACGCCATTGTGTACATTATAGAGCAAGGAATTGATAGAATTAGTATATTTCTTGCAGCAAGTGTGAACGGCATTCATACAGGAAAAACTGGAGAGCATAATCCATCCAATTGTGGCTCTGCCGCTGGACCGAGTGTCATTTCGTCTATGTAATTTTACCAAAGTTTTCGACCCTTGAAGCCAAAAAGAAAAAGTCATAATTTGACTTACCATCGGATTTATTATATGGTTTATCTATTTCTTTCTTTTATTATTCTCAGTGGATTGTAAATGTATATCAATATTATGTATTCATGTATGCGTGTTACATGATGTATATGTGTGTGCGTGCATGTGTGTGTGTGAGTGTTGATACGTGTGTATATTTGCGTGTGGATGTGTATACGCATGTGCATACACACACACATATATATATATATTTATCTATATATGTATATATGTATGTATATATATATATATATGTATATATATATATATATATACATATGTATGTATATATATATATACATACATATATATATATACATATATATATATATATGTATGTATATATATATACATACATATGTATATATA
>NC_068986.1:86074086-86074949 GCF_001194135.2 Octopus bimaculoides | reverse complement strand
ATATATATATATATATATATATATATATAGGTGCAGGCGTGGCTGTGTGGTAAGGAACTTGCTTCCCAACCACATGGTCCCGAGTTCAGTCCCACTGCATGGCATCTTGGGCTTGTGTCTTCTATAACCTCGGGCCGACCAAAGACTTGTAAGAGAAGCCCGTCGTCTACGTGTTTGCGTGTGTGTGCGCATGCGCGCATGTGTGTATCTATGCATTCATGTATGTATGCGCTTATGCATATATCTATTTATATATCTCTATCGCTCTCTCACTGCATTTATCTACAAACATAATGCATACACATACACACACAAACATACACGCGCGCGTGCGTATATGACTGGTTACGTGGATGTATATACGTATATTATCTTATAATGAAAATTTTGATTTGTTTTCTAATATTCAGAAATCCATATCAGAAACTCAATTGCCATCAAGTAGTTAGGTTGACGTCCACAATTGTCTTGTGCTGTGAACAGCTATTGTTGCGCACGACTGCCATATTTATGATGACCTGCTGCCATTATCATAAAGCCATAGAACTTCTACACTGTGGACACGTAATAACGACAATATCATTTACAACTACGAGTGAAGTATGATTTGTGAACTTTGTATTGTGTTACTGTAATATAGAGGAAGAAGATGTAAAATGACGTTGCTCTGCGTTCATAATAATAATAAGGTTCTCATATACGAACAAGATTCAAATACATGAATTACCGAATGGAACCTTATTTCTTAATCAGCACATGTCTGTCATTCTGTTTCTTTCTCATCCACTCTTTCTGTCTGTCTCTCTCTCTCTCTCTCTCCATATATATATATATATATATATATATATATATATATATATATA
>NC_068986.1:86068550-86072038 GCF_001194135.2 Octopus bimaculoides | reverse complement strand
TAGTGAGTTCAAACACCTCACCCTAAGGGAATCTATTCCATGTGCGTCACAAATAGTCCCGTATGAAAAAAAGTCCCGTATGATGGGATTACGGTTTAACCATCCAACTTAGAGGCATCAAATATAAAATATACAGAAATAAGGGCAGGGAATCGTCAATTAGTAATAGAATTAATAATTAACAATTTTGCCAAGTAGTTCAGTATGAAAAAACCTTTATCGGTAAAACCATTCATAATCTCTAAACGGATGGCGATATTTATGACACACACAGAAGAAAATTGTAGTTTGGAATCAGTAGTTCTTTGACTGCTATTTCTAAATTTTCAGTATGTTGGAGAAGCAACTCATACGCATGTAGATGCACACACGCACGAACACATAAAGCATATATTTCATACAGCTTTTGTAAATATGAATCCAAGTTTGTTACGGCTAAGTATAGATAATCGTACATAAACGTTACACCGTACTCAACAATTTTAGTAAAAATGCAAACACAGCGATAAGGTACACATATGTATATTTGTGTGTGCGTGTAAACGCATATGCATTTGTGTGTGTGTGTGTACGCGTGTGTGTGTATGTGTGTGTGCGTGTTTGTGTATGTGTGTGTGCGTATTAAATGTTGTCAATCTAACGAGGAACCTCAAACATAATGTCTATAACGATATTACGAATTCATCGACGTCGTCATCATCAACATCATCATCGTCATCATCCTCAACATCACCACCACCACGATTACCACTACCATTGTGATCATCATCATCATCATCATCATCATCATCATCATCATCATCATCATCATCATCATCATCATCATCATCATCATCTTCCTCATAGTCATCATCGTCATTAACTACCAAAGACAAAACAGAAATCTATCGCACAATCAATTATCCGGAAACCTTACTACGCTTTACACCTGCCGCTGACTGTGAATGGCGAAGGTCACACATGATATATAACTTATGAGATTTAAAGTACGATATTAAAGAACATTATCTTCTCACCTGTCCCCTTAGAAGAGATTTCAGATCGGCTCACCTAAATTTTCACTTTGACCACATGACTTCCTGTTTATAAGAAATCTGTAGCCATTATCAGTCAACAGCACTCTTCCCGAATGCTGCATGGCACGAGCCCGGGAAAACTCGTTCTGTAAACGCTTATAACACCACCACCAACAACAACAATAACTACAGCAACAACAACACTGCTACTTCTGCTGGTAGTACCGTTGTTGCTGTTCTTGCCGTTGCTGCTGCTGCTTCTACTACTACTACTACTACTACTACTACTACTACTACTACTACTACTACTACTACTACTAATAATAATAATAATAATAATAATAATAATAATAATAATAATAATAATAGTAATAATATTAATAATAATAATAATACCAGCAGATGAAAACGTTTCCCTAAAAGAAATGGAAAAACTTTCAAAATACAAAGACCTGGAAATAGAGGTAACTCGAATGTGGAATCTAAAACCAGAAACAATTCCTTTTATAGTAGGTGCCTTAAGTTTAATAAAAAAATATTCAGACAAATACATAACAAAAACACCAGGACTTACAAATATATATATATAACATACAGAAAATTGCACTACTGGGTACTACACACATTCTACGCAAAACACTTTCAATACAGTAACCATAAGAGCACCACAGCAACCCGCAGCACATACCCAAGGCGCACAGAGCTGCGCTCGGTAGTGAAGTGAAAGCACGTTATAAAAATAAAACTACTGAAGAAGAAGAAGAAGAAGAAGAAGAAGAAGAAGAAGAAGAAGAAGAAGAAGAAGAAGAAGAAGAAGAAGAAGAAGAAGAAGAAGAAGAAGAAGAAGAAGAAGAAGAAGAAGAATGGTGCTCATGCTGCTGTTGCTACTGTTTGCTGCTACTACAACTACTAACTTTGGTGCTGCGGCTATAGCTACTGCTGTTGCTATTACTATCATTACAACTTCTACAACTACTAATTCCACCACCACCACCATCACCACTACCACCATCTCTACCACTACTACTACTGCTACCCTACCACCACCACCACTACTATGATTACTGCAGCAAACTGCAACTAATCAAGCTAAGCTTTTTTCGTCGAAATTTTAAAGAACAGAGGTGTGTGATTTGAAATCAATTCTATGAACGAAATGTTTAACAATGCAGCTGTACTACTTACAAGGTAAAGTGAAAACTTCATCAGAACTAGTAATATAGAAATACCTGCACCAAAGCGAATAACATAGAAACGCTGCGTACACCGAAATATGTTAAAGAAAATACAACAATAAAGAAATGTGTTTGAATCTACATGGAAGCGAATGAAAAGAAAAGAACATATATTTAAAGATGTAACGGCACAAATACTACAGAAAATTGGCATAAGTAGAAGAGAAGTGCACCACTTCAAAGAAAACTTAAAGCAAGAGACATGTTAAATTGTAAAATTGTAAAATAGTTATGAAAATTCTAATTTCTTTCAGCAAAGTTCAATGTTTCAGTTCAGAAATGAAGGAATTAAAATGGAATAAGAACTGAGTTGAAATAATGTAAATGAATATTATAAACTCAGATGAATACTTAAAACTCAGCTAAATGCAAAACTATGACGATGACAGCCGCAGCAATAAAATAAAAAATCATCAAAACTGTTATAGCAATATGTTAAAGTTATAAGATAGTGTAACGAGAAGACTGCACAGGAAGACATGAAAAGTTATGATATATAACTACAATGGAGGTAATTAAGTATCACCATACTTACTGAACGACATCGATAAGATAATATCCAGAATTCGCCAGAATTATTTTATATACTAGTAATTCTAGTTAGCCTCCAGTTCGATCTGGGCAGGTGATGTTCATAAGCCACAAATATGACGAAACATTGATATCCACCGCTTCTTGATGGGATTTAGGGCAAGTTGTCTCGTTTGTTATTTTATCTCTCAGCGCTTTGAGGGAGTTATCTCCAATGCGCTATAGGCAGCCAAACGACGAAGAAGCAGGGCACGTATACTAGATATGCGTATTCGATAATGTTTAGAATACTAGTGCTGCTTCTAATTTATATTTGAATCTACAATATTTTGTAGAAACATAAATGGAAAGTAACTATATTTTGCTATTGAAACAACTCAAACAATATAAAATAGATGGTATCGAAACAGAACTGTTAGGTAGACAAACGTAACAAATAAATACAATTATTTTAAAGCACGAAGCTAAGCAGGTGATGAGATAGTAAAATGGAATACGAACATGGTAGCAAGAATAGTCCTTGTATGGCAGGGAAAAGAAACATAAAATCTTAGAAATGGTACCAGCTGTCTAAAGTAGGGTTTAAATTTGAAAATGAAGCAGCATATTACATGTGATGTTTGTGTAGAAGCAACTATATTCATTACCTTTCACTACAGAAACTTAGCTAAGCTATTCTGTAAACACACACACACACACACACACA
>NC_068986.1:86061567-86068452 GCF_001194135.2 Octopus bimaculoides | reverse complement strand
ATATATATATGTTCACTGTCAACTCGTTGATTGGGATCAGCAGACGAAAGTACTCAACCCAGCGAGATCTTATTGAGAAATAGTTTATCATTTGATGAATACATGCGTTATAAGACAACTACTTTGAATTGCATGCTGAATACTGCAGTAAGAAAAGGATATCATCTGGCGTACAGACAATGATACGGCAATCCTTCAGATTCAGATAATATGACGATTGAGAAAGGAAAGGAGAGAAAAACATGAAAAATAGGTGAAGAAAAGTTTTAAAGGAAATAGGAATAATTCTGTTCACAGAAACTCTAGAATATATTTCCCTAGAGGGGGTTGCCGAACGAATGGAGTGTTAAACTACATTAAACTGTGTGTTTAATGAAGTATGGGAGGCGTCTTTTGCTAAAAGGATCTATGTCATGTAAAGAAATTTGTGATAAGGCAGACCTCTAGTACAATAGTACCCTGGATGACAGTGGCTTTAAAGAGAGAATATCACATATTCCGACTCAAACATGATCCAAGCCTAAAAACAAGCTATAGGGTTGCCCAACCATTTCTTTTTCCTTAAAAATTTGCAATAATGTAGTTAAATACCTAATAGCCCTGATAGACAAATATATATCCGGTAGCCATATATAAGAAAATGTTCAGTAGATGTTTCGTGAAAGTGTCCTATAGATGCTTAGCTAATATATAAAACATTATTTCACGTAAACCTACCGGGATTATCGACTCCGACAGCAACAGTAAGAATCCAGATACTTGTCCTCTAGTTCAAGCATGGACCGCTAGCTCAGTCGAAGTGAAGGTCACCTCTGTTACGCTATATAAGGGAATCTAACGAATAAATATAGTGAGTTGTGTGAAAGTGACTTCAAAAAGAGGTATGCCAAATAAACTCATTTAAATAATATACATTAACAGGTCAAAATTGCACCAGCTCTCTATAGCTGAAACAATACATCCTTATTTGATCGTACCAAAATTATCAACCCGAAGCCAGAGAGTTTTAAAAATTGCAGGCATCGTCATGATATCCTCTTATAGAAATGGACGCATCGCCGGATATGGTACAGAGTTTAACGAAATTTATGTTTTCCCATTTTGTCATTTCTATAGTATATAGTTTTGTTAAATATTAATATTCATCATTAAAACTATTCTTCATTACACGGGTTAAGGGGATATGACAACATTCTGTGAGTATAATAGTTAACTTTTCTCTTAAAATGCTTCTTAAATAACTTCCAGGTTATTATTCCTCGTTTCATTTTCTTGAATTCCCTGACATCGTAACCATGGTACTGGAGGACGAACGATTGCTGGATCAAACTAATAGTACAATAAGCCTATCGTATGTTTATATACATCCCCGATTGGATACCTAAAGAAATTCGGGCTCCATTTCTGACACAAGTGATTAAGAGACATATATTTATTTTATATATTGTTAATATTCCAGCAATTTTTTATACCATACTGTTTATAATTGCTGCAGAAACTCAAATGGACATAACGTATTATTTATTTAACTCGTTTAATAATGCGCTTGTATTTTCTCAAAGGTTGTGCATATTTTATTTTATGTAAATTTTATCTGATTTGTGATTGTTTCAATTTGCATTTGACTTTTGTTGAATTAATGCAAACTTTTGAGTTCTTTATTTTTTATTACATATAATAATAGATATATTGTATGCGTATTTCATACAAATACATATGTGTGTGTATGTAATATGTATGCATTTACATCCATACACAAATGCATATACATAAATATACATACATGCATACATACATATATATTCATGTATTCATGGGTACAATTATGCGCTGAAATTGATCTTTAAAACTGCCAATTAACGCTGAAATAAACCTCACAATGTGTATTATTCTGTATATATACGCATGCAAGTATAGACGAATATCTATGCATACATATAATGTTCGTGTGTATATATGCACATGTACGTATATATATATATATATATATATATATATATATATATATATATATATATATATATACATACGCACACATATAATATTATGTATATTCAATATATATCTATACGTATATATATATGTGCGTATGTAAATATGTATATATCCCCTTCACCGCAAATGAAAATGATGCGACAGCCTTCGGATTCGGTGCGGAATTCCAGATTTATGACGTGGATTGAAGATGCAATAGCCATTTGTGAAAATTATCTAATCAATATAGAAATAAAATAAAATGAAATAAAAAAAACAAACCTCCTTTAAAAATTCTAAATAAATGTATCAATAAACCAACCCAAATCTTCGAATGAATCATAAAAATTTCTTCTTTATTTTAATGACTCAAAATGGCGTCTCAGAAATTAAAATGTTGTTAGGACTATTCCTGACTGGGAATTATACGGCGAAAATGGCAAAGAATATCATATAAATGTTGGCATGAAAACAGTATGATTTTATCACTGATAATTTTGTATATCTTTTACCATATTTTCCAAGATTTTTTTCTATAATTATTAAATGGCGTTTATTGCTCGGTTTGTTTGTATTTGCATTTGTATTATTATTATTATTATTATTATTATTATTGTTGTTGTTGTTATTATTATTATTATTATTATTATTATTATTATTATTAGTATTATTATTATTATGCTGTTGTTGTTGTTGTTGTTGTTGTTGTTGTTGGTGTTGTTGTTGTTGTTGTTGTTGATAATGCTGTTGTTAAATTTGTTTTGATAACTGTCATGAAGGTTAATGTGGAAATGTTTGAAAATAATGTTGATTAGCAACGTAACTAAAGTTTCATGATAATCAGTGTGATTATGGTTATGGCGATACTGATGATGATGATGAGGAGGAGGAGAGGAAGTCGGGGGGTTATTACTATTATCATTATCCTCATCATCACAATCGTCATTATCATCATCATCAGCAGCAGCAGCAGCGGCGGCATCAACATCACCATCATCAATATCATGGACATTCAGCGGTGATAAAAACTTTAGTAGTGTTTCGTTCTATGATATTTTTGCTAATGAGAATAGGCAAGCCATAGGATGTATACGATGATGATGATGACCACGACAACGACGAAGACGAAGATGACAATGACGATGACGATGACGATGACGACGATGATGATGATGATGATGATTGGTGGTGATGATGATGAAGATTCGGTTGGGAAGTTATAAGTTCATTAAAACAAGAGTTGATTTGTGATACTCATACAATTATTCATATAGTTTATGAATAGGCTTGATGGTGCAAACTGGAAATTAGAGATCAATAAATGAGTATATATACGTTTTCTTTGATTAATAACCAGCAAATGTTACAGAGTGACTCAAGGGCTGAGAGTCTCATGCGCTAGCATTTACTACACCCACTGATGAAACACCCGGCCCCTTTTCTCGTTTATAAATATTAATACTATTTTCGAATTTTAGTTTCGAATTTTAGCACAAGGCCAGTAGGATCGGGAGTGGGAGTATATAGATTACGTTGACTCCAGTTTTCAACTGGTTCTTATTTTATCAACCCTGAAATGATGACCGGCGAAGTCAATCACGACTGAATTTGAATTCAGAGCGTAAAGATGGACGGAATGCCGCTAAGCATTTTCCTCATCGTGCTAATGACTCTACCAGCTCACCGTCTTCTATGATTTTCAATGAAAATAATTCTTGTTCAGTTTTAACTCTGTGGCGACATAAAAATACGAGTAAACATGTATTCACATGGATATTGCATAACCACGTGAATCTAAAAATATAAGAGGCGCTAATGTAAATCTCTTTACATATATATACAAGCATCGTATGTGTGTGTGTGTGTATGTGTGTGTGTGTGTGTGTGTGTGTGTGTGTGTGTGTGTGTGTGTGTGCGTGTTTGTGTGCATGTGTAATTGTAATTATTCAACCATAGGGATCCAGGAGTTGGAAGTCAGTGAGCTTCGAGCATTTATGCGGCAAGTACAGATGATGAAAGGTGGACAATATACGATGAAATAGGTTTATTAACATCGTAAGTAACACACTTCTTCCTATACTGAAATTGAAATGGATTTCGATAATCTGAAGGTAACCATAAAACTCACGGCTTAGCAACTAGAGCTGCTAAGCATACGAATAAAAGTCCAAAAGTAATGAGAGCAACTGGTAACACACGGACTACAACTCTTTCATGGGAAAGTGAAGCTTGAAGTTGTAATAGACGCAAAACCATTTTAACTAATCTTCAGGACTCTTCCTACGTCTATGTTGTTTGCATTGCTGCTTAAAAATGAGTAAATGAGTTTATCAAGCTGACCACAACAGTAATGGTTAGTCGAGAAAAGAAAAAGAAGGCGAAACAAACTTAAAATGAAATGACCAATGAAAGTACGAGTTAGTGTTACGGTCCCCGCCAAATGGAATAAGGCGGGTGTGGTTCAATAGTGATTGAATAAAAGTAAAAAGAATACCAGGTAGGGGGGAAATGAGAGGTGGGTTAGATTAGCTAAAAAAAAATCATGTACTCGAGGATGTCAGCGGGATAGTGGGAGATAGAGAACAGAGAGGGTAACGTTCTAGAGAACTAACTTAGATAAATCAGTAGGACATTGTGATAAAGTGTCCAAGGCCAACTAGGGGCAAATAGAACAAGAAAACAACAAGTGTGAATAAAGGATGCAAGGATATACGTATATAACCATAGGGTTGATTCTATCCATGTAATGTGTTACATTTCTGTATCTCTTCCTGTCTCTTTCTCTCTGCAAAATATATATTCACACATATATATGCGCATGCATGCATATTATATATATTATGTTATATATGGATAATGATAATAATAACAACAGTAACAACATCATAATAATGGCTTCAAATTTTGCCACAAGGGCAGCAATTTTAGAGTTGTGAATGACCCCATTGTTCAACTGGTACTTATTTTATCGTTCCCGAAAGGATGAAAGGCAAAATCTACCTCGGCGAAATTGGAACTCAGAACGTTGCAACGGGCGAAATACTACTAAGCATTTTGCCCGGGGTGCTAACGATTCTGCCAAAAGCAAGTACATTTCATAGTATAAATAATTCATCAAGATTTTCTATGTATGTTTGTCTCACGCTCTAACTTTATTTCATTATATTTTTATTTTTACAAATACAATGTTAATTAGCTGTATTAGTGTCTCATTGATGTCCGCACTAGGCATGGAGGCAGCATTATCTTCATTGATACACGTAGCCGTGATTTTAGTCTATGATAGTTAGGTCAACAGACGGCAATCAATTGACATTCTAAAATAACATGCAATATTTTCCCTCGCCAGGCCTTCACACCAACTTCTCTTTTCGATAGAAGCATATAAATTACATACAACAAACTAAACAACCAAACAATGATAGTTTATGCAAAGGAAAATCCGCTTGAAAAACACTAAATAATCAAACGGTATTGTATACAACATGAAGATTCACCGCGAATAACTGAGAAATAAAATGACACGGTGAGACAGAATGCAATTGGAAATAACAAGAATATTGTTCGATTTGACGTAAAGGTGGCGTGGCAGTAAATAGAAAGAAAGAAATCTTGAATGAATTAAGGCTTTTGAATAAAGGAATAAGGATTTTACGCACACACTCACAGACACAGACATAGACACAGAGACACACACGCACACACACAAACATACACACACACATATTATATATATATATATATATATATACACACACCCACACAAACACACATATGTATACATATATATATGTATATACATATATACATATATAACATTTACATATATATACATATGTATAAACGTATATAAATATATAAATATACATATATGTATATATACATATTAATATATAAATATGTCTATGTATGTATATATATATATATATATATGTGTGTGTGTGTGTGTGTGTGTGTGTGTGTGTGTGTGTATGTATGCGTATACATATCTTTATTCTTTCATTCATATGTTTGCGGATGTGTGTGTGTGTGTGCATGTATGTGTATGTGTGTATGTACAGATAAATTGTGCCTATATAACTGTGTATTAGCGAAACCAGAGGAAGGAGGCGGGGATTGCGCATTTGATATGAATCAAATGGGAGGAGAAAGAAATGCAATACAAAATGAAACAGATAAAAGAATATGGAAAGGGAATAAACGTGGAGAGAGGCCTACAGGGAGGAAAATGAAGATGATAATGAAAAGGAAGATGAAGAAATAAACGAATAAGAGAACACTAGAACAATAAACAATAAGATTAAGAATAATAAAATAGAAAATAGAAATACATTCGAAAGAAATACGAAAACAAACAAGGAATGTTAAATAATAATAATACTAATAATAATAATAATAATAATAATAATAATAATAATAATAATAATAATAATAATAATAATAATATATAAAACAGAAAAATAAAAAAAAAATACGATAATCAAAAAGAACACTATAACAACATGAAAAAGAAACATAGTAAATAATAATAAAAATAATGATGATAATAACAATAATAATAATAATAGTAAATTTGAAAGAAAATGTCTTACTTAATGTTAACAAACATTCCTATCACACTCTAAACCCACGAATCTTTCTTTAGTGAAACATTTTCTTCACCTTTCACCAAATATTCCCATGAAGCAGAGCTTCTTTTTGTTTTAGCTCCTTATTATTGTCCTAGTTTATTATTATTATTATTATTATTATCATTATTATTATTATTATTATTATTATTATTATTATTATTATTATTATTAACATTATTATTATTATTAACATTATTATTATTATATATGTATTTTTATTGAAAGATGCAAAGTTTCTTTTACGATTCTTTCATTTACACCATATGTATGCATATATATA
>NC_068986.1:86060402-86060905 GCF_001194135.2 Octopus bimaculoides | reverse complement strand
GAGAGAGAGAGAGAGAGAGAGAGAGAGAGAGAGAGAGAGAAAGAAAGAAAGAAAGAAAGAAAGAAAGAAAGAAAGAAAGAAAGAAAGAAAGAAAGAAAGAAAGAAAGAAAGAAAGAAAGACAGAGACAGGTTGGAGAAAGAGGAGGAGGAAAGACAGTATGGGACATGAGGATATGTGTGTGAAGATGAAGACCAAAACAACAGTTACACATGGCTGGATGAGAAATTTACTTGCTTGCAAAATGATTAGCACATGACAGGTTATTAGAAGAGAAAAGGATGAGATTGGCGTCAATGTATACACCTGCGCCCATTCTGTCTCATGCATACAAACATATAAAATAAAGACCAACAAACATATATATACAAAAAAACATACGTGTATGAATATAGCCTGTATGCGTTTGCACATATTGTTGAATGTGTAAGAATCGACATACATATATATATACATACATAAATATATATATATATATATATATATATATATATATATATATATA
>NC_068986.1:86057289-86058344 GCF_001194135.2 Octopus bimaculoides | reverse complement strand
TATATATATATATATATATTTATATACGAGGAAAAGAAAGACAGGACACTGATTGGGAAGAAGATATTTTCATCCTTTATTTCATGAACGAGGCTGCGCCCAGCGCATATTTCAAGTGGGATAAGCCTGGCGAGCGGATTTTTTTCTTTATTGAATATTCTGGTGAAGAAATTCATGTGCCAGCTGAGTGATGTTAAACTGGGTGATCTATTACGCCTAATTTTTAATAATGCATGCGTAAACATCTCCGTTGACCAAACACCATTCAATTTTCTTTTCTCCGTGTTTTTCTCCTTGTTTTCTCCGTATTCTTTCTGTTGAAAAGCGTAGCTCGAAACGTTAAACACATTCTGTATTCCCGAGCGTCAAACTAATACATCCTTTTGTAGTTTACACCACCTGTCTTCGTCTATTGTTGCTTTTTTCGTACATTCTCCCATATATTTCTGCATATCTACACGCTCGCATACAGATACATATTACAATCACCGAGGGAGAGTGTGTGTATGCGTGAGTTAGTGAGAGGGTGGAGGGAGTCTAGAAAATGTAAGGAGAAACGGAAAACGTCGAGTGTAAACATGTTACACAAACAGATGCTTGTCAAAGGGCAATTAAGTGGCATTAATGTTACCGGAACATATGTGATGACGTCAGAAATTAATGGTATGATTAACTGAAATGTTTGATATAAAATCAATTAAAAAAATTACATGGCATAACTGAAAGAGATATATTTCATAAGTGACCCATGAAAAAGGCTAAGAAGTAGTAGTATGTTTCGAGATTACGCTTAAACATATAAATGGATTAATTGATTCCATATGAGGAAGGCTACCCAGCTTTATGTCTGAAACACATTTCTAGGTATAATCAGTTTTAATGATCATGTTATTCAAGAACCGGCGGATTGATGCTCTGCTCCACTGAATTTAAAACGGCACTCTCTTTTAGTTAGAACATATATGTATATGTATGTATGCTGATACAGAGGGTTTTATGCACGTATAACTTTTATGTATGTATATATATATATATATATATATATATATATATAT
>NC_068986.1:86054169-86057191 GCF_001194135.2 Octopus bimaculoides | reverse complement strand
TATATATATAGATAGATAGATAGATAGATAGATAGATAGATAGATAGATAGATAGATAGATATGTTTTATATATATATATATATTTATGAGTGTATATTTGTATGTATATATTTTTGTATGTATGTAAAGAGGGATTGATATGGGATAAATAACCTTCAGTGACTTTATAGGAGTCCTCTTTGTTGCAAGCATTCGAGCCAAGCCTCCGAGAGAAGTGTACGGTCTTTCTTCTTCCTCAAGACCCTTTAAAAGATCATGGGCACTGCATTCTCTGCCGATTACGTGAATGTATATTTAAAAGCTTAACCGTCACTGCAAGTGAATATGTTCCGATAGCTAATTATCTTAGCTGATTCTCTAATTATGAGCCGACAGTCTCCCTTTTGGATCACTATATCGCATTGTCAATAATAGCATGTCAATTTTAATATCTTTATGGTCGACTTCGATTTCACCATTAAATTTTCTTTCATAATATCAAGTTTGATGTTTATTAGTGGTATTTTTAATCACCTATGGTGGTCAACTAGAAAAACAATATTTTAAGTGACGATAGAGTAACTATGTTAAGTCATAATGAAGATTGTATTGTAACTCAAGTTACCTCTGCATAAGATATTCCCCGGATGAATATTTACACTATTATGCTAATAAATAAACACAAAGGTGGTATAGAGCTAAAGCCTCTAGGAGGTTTTTAAATAATCATATTTTGGAAAAATAGTTCATGCAAACTTCAGAAGTCGAGAAATACTATATACCTTTAAAATGCTGTCTGACATCAATTTTGAACATTTTAATGTGAGTTTCTTGAAAATCAAGTGTTCGTAAACGCCTTATAATTTTCCATTGCATATCCAAGAGTTGTGTTTCCGAAAGAAACAGAGAATTTCAAGATCTTTTGAGAACATATTTATTAATTTTTTTTTTTTTTTTTTTTTAGTAAGTTGTGGTCTACTTATACACTAGACAATACAAAATATTGAAGAGCAAGAATTTAACAATCACCTATGGGGATAGTACAGGTTTGTGTCCCTGAAATATATATGTAGGTCGTGCTATTATATATATATATAAAAAAACAATTAGTGATTTTGACTTAATCCATTACAAGTTTATCGACACATTATTTAACTGGCTTGAAGAAAAACACTTGCAGAATCGCATGTTGATTTACAGAAGAACAGAGCTATTTATTTACATAAGAACATGGCTATTTCTTAGTTAACAACATCAAAGTTCCATGAAGTTCGACTCATTCCTACATAGATATCCCAGTTCAGCCCCATTGAAAATATATTCAGCAAGTGAGAGAATTAAATAAGGAGATATGATCAAAGAAATTTTGATTTCAAATTTTGCCGCACGGCCTCGGCAGGATTTGAACTCAGAACGCAAAAACGGATAAAATGTTGCTAAGCATTTTTTCCCGGCGTGCTATCGATTCATCCAGCTCACTGGCTTATGATCAAAGAAATATTGATCACTTATATATACTGATTGACAAAAGGCTGATTTTGATTACTGAACATGATTACGATTGGTTGTATTATAAATATGAGAAAGTTAAGAAAGAAGAATTTGGAAGAAGAGTTAAAGTTATTTCGTCTCTGGCAGTATATTACGTAGTATTTTTTCAACTGTTGTATTAAATATATGCATGTTAATCATAACGTACTGTGCGACAATTTGCCTTTTACAAACATGTCATCTTTTAGAAATCTGTTTAATATTTACATTTTTTTAAAAAAATTCTGCCACAAGTAATCCTTAATGTCAATATTAGTTCATAAAGAAAAAGAAAAACCCTTCCTTCCTGCCGTGATATCATTAAAGATGACAATGACAAAATCTAAATAAATGACAGCATAGTCGAAACTGGCGTTAACGAAAAGCTTACAATGACGATTTTTGACACTGACGAGGTTGACACTAACATTGCAAATATGTATGTTTATGAATATCTGTGGGAGTTGGGTGTGGTGTTTATCTGTATGTGTGTGTGTGTGTACGCAGTATATAACAGATGGAAAATTTGAGGATGAAATCATTCTAAAACGCACAACCACGCATGCACGCGGCCGCACGCGCGTACACTGCTGTGCATACAGTAATATATACTATAAAAAATGTCATGGACAGTAATACTTTTTCTCTCTCAACGACCAGCATACTTGCCCACTTTTTATGAAACAGAGATCTATTTAGTTCATTGTCATACACTCCTTCACAGAATATATAAAAATCACTTGAATATGAATACGACGTCTCTCATACTTGCAAACTACTACTACTACTACTACTACTACTACTACTACTACTACTACTACTACTACTACTACTACTACTACTGCTAGTGATAATAATAATAATAATAATAATAATAATAATAATAATAATAATAATAATAATAATAATAATAATATAACAACAATAATGTTGCTATGAGAACCATGTTATATGTATAATAATTGACTTTAGAATTGAAGGTCATGACTTGCATATCATATGATAATTACATTTATTGCATCAGTATTACAATCTGCGTATACGTATTAAAAAAAAAAGGATTTTTTAAAATAAAACATGCAATCAGGAACAAAAGGTTTTGATTCTAATCCTGGCCTTTCTAGACAAGATTTTTTCCCATAATCTGATAGCATAAATCTCTCTCTCTCTCAGTATCTCAGTTCTCCTCTCCCGACCTCGTGTGTGTGCCTTGTGTATGTGTGTGTGTGTATGTATATATGTGTGTGCGTCTGTGTGTGTGTGTATAAAAACATATATACTTTCTGTTATTCTTTTATTTTTTTTTCAATCATTTGACTGTGGCCATGCTGGTGCACCAGCTTTAGTGGGGAAAATCAACCCCGGGAATTATACTTTGTAAGCCTAGTTCTTATTATATCGGTCCCTTTTGCCGAACTGCTAACTTAGGGAGACGTAAACTCACCAACATTATTTGTCAAGCTATGGTAGGTGGGGGACAAACACAGACACACAAGCATTTACATATATATA
>NC_068986.1:86052508-86054087 GCF_001194135.2 Octopus bimaculoides | reverse complement strand
ATATATATATATATATACACGACGGGCTTCTTTCATTTTCCGTCTACTAAATCCACTCACAAGTCTTTGGTCGGCCCGAGGCTATAGTAGAAGACACTTCGCAAGATGCCACACAATAGGACTGAACCCGGAACCATGTACTTGGGAAGAAAGCTTCTGACCACATAGCCATGCCTGCGCCTAGCGTCATACTAATACATCCTTTTGTTATTTACACCACCTGTCCTCGTCTGTTGTGTTTTCGTACATTCTCCCATATATATGTATATATATATATATATAGCCAAACTAACGGGGCAGTCCTGAGAAATAGGACGTTGCTGCTCTCTATCTAGCTAAGTAACACACAAATCTCCGTCCATAATACCTTTCAACAGGGGAGGTCATCAGCTTTCCCTTGCTAACTCGGCATTCAAAGACCGGTTTCGAGCTATTTGCCCCTTATCAATGTGCTTAGCTGAATCCACCAGGCGTTGCTATTGATCGTGTATTCAAACTTTCATTTATATATATTCAGTGGAATACATTCAATAAGTTTCAAAAAATAGAAATATTATTTCTAAATCTCTCTAAAGAAGAGATACGTCAGCAGTACTGGGTATTAATATTTATGGCCAAACTAACGTGGCGGTCTAGATAAATAGAAGGAATATTTAGCTCCAAGAGGCCATTGATTAGCTCTTTTAGCTAGCTATGTGACACAAAAATATATATAAAATTAATGTAAACAGCAGGTTGCAATTTTATATACATACAAAATCAACGTAAACAGCAGATTGCAATGTTTCACCAAAAGTTAGAATTATAAATTGTCACTAAATGTGACTAGGGTGTTAAAAATACCTACACTGCTAGAAATAAGAGGTAAAATGCTATGCTCTAATTCTGTACCTAACGCACAGGAATATGGGTATATTTCAGACAATTGTGGTCCCTATTAATGTAGACGTTTCCCTTCATGTGTGGTAACTAAAGCATTAGAGCATTCTAGCTCTTTTTCTAGCAATGTAAGTTTTTTAACACTCTAGCGACATTTAGTGCCAATTTCACACATACACACACTCTCACACACACACACACACACACACACACACACACACACACACACACACACACACACACACACACACACATAGATATATATGAGCGTGTGTACTCGTGCTATGCTACTTGCCTGACGGCATTTATACATCCATATCGGTTAACAGTTATTTCAATATTTTTCTCGCTGGATTTAGCGTTCGTTTCTCTTTTTGTTTTCTGCAATTTTATTTTTGGATCTTCTGTATATATGAAGAATTTTCCTCCGTCTGGCTGTTTTTGTCTCTACAAAACGGGAAGTTGCATCATGGAACAGTCATTTTAACGAGATTTTTTATTTGTGTATCACCCGACGAGATACGTCTGCACCACCAGATACTCCTGAACCAGTTTTTGTGTATCCCACAAGAAGAGTCGTTGCTAGATTTGTCGAAACAATTGTTGTGATTAATAATACATTCTCGTACATTCCATCGTCTGTCTTTCATTTGTTATCTCTCTCTCTCTCTCTCTCTCTCTCTCTCTCTCTATCTATCTA
>NC_068986.1:86040739-86052400 GCF_001194135.2 Octopus bimaculoides | reverse complement strand
TTATATATATATATATATATAAATTGTAAATCCAAAAAATCCCAAAAATAACAACAAAAATACAAAGGATTCTGCGGTACACGTGTTTCAAGCTTTATATCAGTGTATAATTTACAATACAAAGCTATCTTCAGCCGCAAATATATGTGCGAGAATGTTCTTGGCTTTAAGTAAAGGAAAATACAGGAGGATCAGTTAATTATGTTTTATTCAACATATTTGCCTTTCCGATCCACACACTTATTGCAGTGGTTCTACAGTTTTTCTAAAACCTGTGAAAGAACTCGAAATATTGCTCCTCCAACCAGGTTTTCTGCGATACCCTTAATGTCAGGAACTTTTCAGCACCCCTACAGTTCTTTTGACAAGCTTGAATATAATTTCCATCAGTTGAAATTCACTCACAAGGTTTGCGTAAATCTGTAGTTATAGTCATTAACACCTGCCCTCATCACCACGCAATGGGATCGACCGGGATCTCAAGGCTGCGAATTAAACTTCATGCGTACTCAGTCACACCTCCATTCATGTGACACACAGGGTTGTTCCATAGGACCAGTTAACTATTATTTTATTCAACATATTCCTCTCTCAGATTCACACACTTATTGTAACAGTCCTTCTGTTTTTCTAAGCCATGTAAATGAAGTCGGAAGGTCGCGCCTCCAGCCAGGCCTTTCACGACATCCTTAAAGCTAGGAATTTTCCATCTCCACCCCATCAAACACACAAACACACAAATACAAGTGCTGGATTTATTAATATTAACAGTAAATGTTTTATTTTATACATAGGGATACTGCGGAGATTCATTGAATATATGTCTCTCTACATGTATAAACTCTAAATTATTATACAAATGCTTTGATAGTGACAGCGAAATTTTCAATTGTTTGTGATTTGTTCAAACTGTTATTTGACGGAGTAACAAACATCGCGATATGTAATAGTGTAACTCGGAATACCAACATTACACATATACACATGTACACGCACACGCACACACACACACACACACATACACACACACACACTCACACACACTCACACACACACACACAAACTCACCCACACACACATTTGTATGAATACCCTTCACCACCTGTACTGAGCACGTTTGCTCGTGTTTGTAAATTTATGTGTGTGTGTGAGTGTGTGCGTGTTTCTGTGCTTGTATGTGTTATAGATCTGTGGATATATATAACTGTCTCTGTATGTATGCATGTATTATGTATGTATGTATGTATGTATGTATGCATGTATGTATGTATGTATACAAGCCTGTGTATATGTGTGTATTGTTTCTTCCTTTCTTTTCTTTCGGTTTTTACTTGATTCCTTTCACAAATATTACCTCTTCCTCTTCCTCCTTAAATGATCTTTCCATCCCCAATATTTCTCACTCTTTCTACACAGCCTCTACCGCACCACAGATTCCCGTAAGTCAATCATTATGGTAAACGATTAACAAATAAATCACTTCATTAAAAATGTTGATCAAGTTTACATTATGCATTAACAGGTTTGTAATTAACTCTGACGAAACTCTCTTACTCGAGCCAGGCACGAACCTGGTATCCCTGACATTAACATGTTTAATATTCAATAGCCGTTTTCTTCTTTATTTTCTTGCCTTATTATATTTCATTTCTAATTCATTTATTTATTTTTAATTGGGTATAATATTCCTTGTTTAATTGGATAGTTGATCTTGTAAAAAAAAAAAAAAATTATAAAAACAGGAAAGAAAATTGAATTAAAATTCAGACGTGGATTTCGGGCGGTGTAACGAATGGGGTTTGATGGAATTTCGTAATGGTGTTTTTGTCACTTAGACCAGTGTTGGCGATGATGCAGTTTGCTTTGGTAATACTAATAATATTTAGTAGGGTCATAGTTGTTTCTATGTTGATTTTAATGACAAATTATTTGTTGTTGTTGTTGTTGTTCTTTCTCATACGTTGTTGTGTTTGAATCTGTGCACGTTACTTTTGTTGTTTTAATTATCATATTGCTGTTGTTGTTGCTGTTGCTATTTAACTTGTCAGCTATATTGACATTGGCAGTGATCACATGACATCGGGCAGTGGACACGTTTGTGAAGGAGTGGACTGTTGTTAACAATAGTTATTCTACGTCATTGGTTTGGTTTAGTATCAGATTAGTTCCTATCTAGTATATCCTAATACAAGTCAATCTAGCTATAGCCATTTGTCTTCTACCTTTTTATGTAAGAAACTAACAAAACTTTTATTCAGATTACGAAATCTTTTTAAAGAATGTAGGACATAATTTGAGGGACATGTGTCTGCCATTCGTTGCGAGCTCAGCCGTTATATAAATATTTCAATTGAGTTACTGAAGGCGGCAATCTGGTTGGATCGTTACCACGGCATGCAAGATACCTACCGGTGTTTCGTCCGTCTCTAACTTTTGAGTTCAAATGCCGCCGGGATCGACTTTGATGTTCACCATTTCGTGGTCGAGAAAATAAGTGCCAGTTGAACACTTGGGTTGGTCTTATCGACTTAGCCGCTCCCCCAAAATTGCTGGCCTTGTGCCTATAATAAGAAAGTCTTATTATGAAAAGTGAATTTTCATAGATTTTATTTGTATTAGCAATTGCTTCTAAATCTGGCGGGCGGACAGCTTTCCCAGTGTCACCAAGCATATTTTTGGTCTAAGTTATTCCATTGATGACCTGCCAGTCACGATAGGAATGCGTGAAATTGCATAATTTCATGTATCGTAATTAAGCTAAGAAATATTTAGCTGCTATTTCTAGCGTTTCAAGCAACGGAACAGAGACTTCTATATTGGATCGTAGATGTCCCTTTGATATTGTTTTTGCTAATCTTGATTACCATAATGTTTGTGATGTAGTGATAATGAAATTACTAGTTGAGTTCAGTAATTATAGTATTGGCGGTGTCCATAAGAGTGGAATATTGATGTCCATGGTGGTTGATTTTAAGACATATACTTGAATAAGGAAGCAACTGAAATGGTAGAATTAATAGCTAAGTTCCTATAATACTTCATTTTGTGTCCTCCACAGTCTGCATTCATAGCCCTTTCTTACTGATTGTTTTTTTTCCGTCCCACAGCTCACTAATAAACTCAACGTCAATAAATCACCGAGAAGACATGTCATATGATCGATTCCAAACACAAAAGTCTTTTTTTACAATTGTGTGGTCTTCAGTTAATGGCAGGAACCGATGATAATTTGAGGGATATTTATGCCTTTGCAATTCAGAGATGGGTTGATCTATACATAATAATCAAGAGGTCATTAGTGCTTCAATGTTGTTGCTGTTGTTATTGCTGATGTGCCTGGTGTTGTTGTCTCCAGTTTATTTATAGTTTAACTCCATAGGCTTATAACAAAAGACGATTCTATCACAAATACGCCATATATATTTGAAATTGGGTTTCCCTAGTTATTATTAAGAATGCGCTTAAAGCAGCGAGCTAGCAGAATCGTTAGCAAGCCGCAAATAATGTTTAGCAGTATTTCGACCGTCTTTACGAGTTGAGTTCAAATTCCACTGAGGTCGACTTTGCTTTAATCCTTTCCGAGTGTGGCGTTCGACGAAATAAGTACCAGATGAGAACTGGGGTCGATCTAATCGACTTAGCCTCTTTCCCGAAACTGAGAGTGGAATATTTTGATTTTATTCAAAATATTCCCCTCTCAGATTCACACACTTACTGCAGCGGTCCTTTAGATATTCTAATACCTGTATAAAGACTCGGAAGGTTGGGCTTCCAGCCAGGCCTTTCGCGATAACCTTAAATCCAGGATCTGTTCAGAACCCCCTCGTGGGTGCAGTTCTTTTGAGTGGCTTCTATACAATTTCCACCTATCCAAATTCAGTCACGAGGTTCGGGTAGTAAACGTCACTTGCCCAGAACGCCACGGAGTGAGATCGACCCGGAATCTCAAGTTTGCGAATTTCATGTATACTCAGTCACACCTCCATTCATATGACGCACAAAGGTAAGATGTCCTACTGAGTGTTCCATAGTTATCGGAATAGTCATTGTGTTAGTGTTAGTATGATAGTGGTTGCTGGCACGGAGGTCATTGCCGTGTAGAGTTGTTGCTATATAAACTGAAGTCATAGTAGTTGTGCTGATATTTATTGAATTTATTCTTGACAATCTTGTTATTACTTCTTCAGGTCGAAGCTACTATTACCGTAATTACAGTAATTCTAATAGTTATGGAAAGTAGTAGCTGTGGTGGGTTTGGTGATGATAATAGTGTATGTGGGGATGTGATGGGCAGTACAAACATTAAAGATGAGTGAGAACACATATTTCAAATATAACGTGTCTGTTTTTTGCCTTCTGATTAATTTTTATATAGTATGTTTGTTATACAGTATACATTAGTTTATTTATTTATTTATTTGTAATTTTCAAATTTAATTTATATTGTTTTCATGTCCTGGCCATCCATCGTGACTGCAATTAATTACAAAGAGATGAGGGATGCTGTGTTTCCTGGCTTCAGTGATGAATAAAAGTGCATATCATTTGCGATTTCATTCGAAAAAGCAACGAAACCCTTTATTTTTTAATTACTCTATATATCCAATCATATCCATACGTGAATAAGTGTATGGATAATAAACATTCAATCATTCTGTCAGACCAGACACCACACTTCCTACATATCATACTATCTCTCCTATATACATATACACACGCACAAACACACATGTTTCTGTGTAATCATATACATGGCTGCATATATATATATATATATATATATATATATATATATATGTGTGTGTGTGTGTGTGTGTGTGTGTATGGGTGTGTGTATGTGTGTAGATTAGTTAGATGGAGGTGTCGATATGCATATTCATAGTGTGTGTGTGTGAGAGAGAGAGAGAGAGAGAGAGAGAGAGAGAGAGAGGGGGGGAGGCAGGTGGACATACAGAGAAATACACACATAGATTTAATTATATGTGCTTACAGACATTATTGCTAGCATAAACAGAGATGGAGAAAAAATGTCAATTATAACAGCAGTTGATTTTTGTACAAAATTTGTTAAAGGCTAAAAATTGTTTTCAAATTTTGGTTGAATGCTAGCAGTTTCGGAGGACGGAGTAAGTCCATTACATCAAATGCAGTGCTCAACTGGTACCTATTCCATAGACCCTTAAAGGATGAAATACAAAATTGACTTCGGTGGAATTTGAACTCTGAACGTAAACACAAACGAAATGCTGGTAAGCCTTTTTCGCAACTTGGTAATGATTCTACCATGTCGCGCCATTTTGTTAAATACTAAATATCCTTTCTACTAAAGGCACCGGGCCTGAAATTTTTGGGGAGGGTGTTAGTCGATTTTATCGACCCCAGTGCGTAACTGATACTTATTTCATCGACCCCGAAATGATGAAAGGCGTAGTCGACCTCGATGGAATTTGAACTCAGAACATAGCGACAGAAATACCACTAAGCATTTTGTCCGGCGTGCTCACGATTCTGCCGGCTAGTAGCCTTTGCTAAATGCTAAAGATCAATCAAGAATATGTTTGATCAGTAAATATTAGATATGTAATTTAATGTATTTAAAATATCGAATACTGTGCGTAGTATCGTGACAGTTCCAGGTACGTTTGAGGCTGTGGATGTATACAGGAATGGATGATTTAAATTCCGCAGATCATAGAATGATTAAAATATAATTGCATGTTTCTGAATTAACTATATGTGTCACTGTACATTAAAAGACTGGCTATACACGCATTATGCATACATACATGCATACATGCATACTGTAAATAAATACATTAGAAAATTATAAATGTGGAAAATCTCTTTTTTCCTATAAATAAATGTGTGTGTGTGTGTGTGTGTGTGTGTGTGTGTGTGTGTGTGTGTATGTGTGTGTGTGTATGTGTGTAAAATTTAAAATAAGCAGAAAATGGGGAAACCTTTTGATCTACAAACAAACAAATTGAGCAACATCCGTTAATTATTTTTTTAATACGGAACGTAACATTTCTTACAACCGTTTCGTCTGCAATGTCATTTGGTGCCTACAATGTCATTCGGCGCCTAGAAAGAAAATTAGAAAATAAAAGATGGGAAGAGAGAAGAGGAAAGAACTAGTCCTCGAGGTGAGGCCAGAAGGCTCAATATATTAAAATCATACCATTTTGGAATGTAAAGCTCCATGTCGATAGGCAAAAGAGTAAACTAGCAAATAAACTAGGGAAATAATTTTGGGGTTATCTCTTTATATAGGGGTACCAGGGTGTATAATTAATAGTAAAAGAAAGCTAGTTCAAGAGTAAAACAGGAAACGCCAATATATCTAGAAAATGGATAGTACTTATGATTTCGTAAAAGGAGCTAATTAATATTTATTCAAAACCAAACCCATAAAGTTTTTATAATGGTGTACTTATTGAAATATTCCAGAAACCAACTACCTGTTGTCCGTTACGGGATTGACCTATTGAACGGATATTCTTATCCCTTAGACGGTTATTCCAACTGCTGACCTTATTTATACAGACCAACAAACGAAGAGCAGAAGGATATGGAATTCTTCCTCCTTGAAGCAATCAACGGAAGAATAATAATATGTAAAAGTACAAACGCATGGTGCTGCTCCATCAAGGCTGTAGCAGCATGGCCGAAGCGATAAAGAGAATAAAGGAATAACAGAATATATAGTTATGTATGTAGATATGTTTGTATGAAATTATTAACAAAGTCACAAAGGAGTGGGAACGTCTCACTGACATGATACATGTCGAAACACCTGTGCCTCAGATTCACTTGTGTCAATTAGCTAAATGTGTTATGGCCACACTATCATGGTAAAAGGGGAAGTCGCTATCCTGTGACTTACATAGCAATGACTCGCATATTTGCGCTTGGAGCTGCCGGAATGAACAGTATTCAGAATAAATATGCGGATCATCAATGTATTACTCTCTCTCTCTCTCTTTCTCTCTCTCTCTCTCTCTCTCTCTCTCACACACACACACATACGTTCGCACATGCACACACACATACATACACGCACACCTATATGAGTGTAACAAATCGGTGATTTAGATATATCTACACACACACACACACACACACACACACACACACACAAATATTCAAGATGTTATTTCCTCGTAAGTGATTTTTTTAAAAATTCGGATATCAACTAGTGTTATCAAAAACATTGAAAGTTCAGCAATATATATGGTTAAACTGTCCAATAATGTGTAAAGGTGATATGATATAAGAAAATGGAGAAGAAATATACTGGATACTTGGTGAATATTATTTGTATCATGATGAACGTATGTAATACATATAAGATTTGAGATTTAAAGAAACAGAATCAGCAGAAGAAATACACATAAATGAATCCTACATATGTTTCAATCCGGGTATTAGGTTCAGATCATCACCTTTCAAGCGATCTTAGATGTAAAATATCTCCACATTATGTCCGGATATCATCAGAGAGGTTGTTTACTGCCCGGTGATGACCGACGAAATAAGTAAGATGAGGACTGTATTTTCAAATATTCAAATAACGTAAACAATAATTTATTAGGACGCCGAGGTTGTGTGAGGAGATATTATCTCATGAAATATTTCTCAAATACTAAAATTTATTTGAAAAATAGACCTATAGGTTAAGGGACATAAAGTAGTCATTTAGTCACGATATGGGCTGTTGTGGGCTGTTAAAGACAAATTGAGAGATGAAATACATTTTTGAGAGGGAAAATGAACATAAATCTTATGGGATATATTTAGCATTTCAATAGACTAAGTTAAAAATTTATGATGTTTATTTCGAAGTCACAGGTGAATGCCGATCAGCACGACCAACTTCCACGACCACAGACGTCAAATGTAACGATGCGCACGTTATGATTTTTAAGGGCAACCGGATTTCAGCTGACGTCATAGCCGAGACTCTGAAGATTGTCCACATCATCCATAATATTAATATGAGAAATTTCAAATCTTATATGTATTACTCATTTCCATCCTGATGCAAATAAAATTAACTAAGTATCCTCTATATATATTCTCCATTTATTTATATCATATTAACTTTACACACACACACACACACACACACACACACACACACACACACACACACACACACACACACACACACACACACACACACACACACACACAAACACACACACATACGCACACACACACAAACACACACAAACACACACACACACACACACACACATACACACACACAAACACACACACACACGCACGCACACATACTCACGAGGTGGTGCCGAAAAGTTCGTAGCTTTTAGGGGATAGTGAAATGGTAGAACTGTTACTTTTACAGGGCCGGGGTAAGACAAGTATTTAAGAATAATTTTGAAAAAAAAATCACGATTGTATACAACATATCTTTCTTTTTTATTGTAGATTTGACACTTAACAACAGCTCCTACAGTGGAGTTTGGTAACATTGAAGTACGGGCGCCCATGAAGTTCCTCTTTTTGCAAGGCAAGGGACTGACTGCAATCCATGGCGAGATGAATGAAGTCTTCAAGGATGGCTACCTACCTTACTCCACAATGAAGACTTGAGTATCGAGGTTTCAGACTGGTAATTTCGAGGCCACAGATGAACGCCAGTCCGGACGACCAACTTCCACGGCCACAGAGAATGCAGACGATGTGCACGTCATGATTCTCAAGGGCCACCAGATTTCAGCTGAAGTCATGGTCGTTATTCTGAAGATTTTCCATGAATGAGTTGGCCACATCATCCATAAAATTCATGATATGAGAAAGCTTTCCGCAAAATTGGTGCCGAAATGCCTCGACCCAGATCAGAAGCGCATGAGGGTGACGATATTAAAGGCGATTTAGAAGCGGCTTGCAGCGGGAGAAGTTGATTAGTCGAAACTTGGCTTCATGATTATGATCCCCAGAGCAAGTAGCAATGACTGGTGTGGCGCCAAAATATTTCACATCTAAGAAGTTTCGGATCCTTCAATCAGCTGAAAAGATTTTGGCTTCAGTATTTTGGGGCAAATACGAAGAACTCCTCATAATATACTTGTCAAAGGGTCGTACCATCAACGCAGAATACTACATATCTCCGCTGGATGAACTGCGTAATGCTTTGAAGTAGAAACGCCATGGAAATCTGAACCGTGATGTCCTACTTTTGCAGGACAAGGCACCAGCATACAAAGCACATGAAACCTTGCGGAAAATACGCGACTTTAGCTTCGAGTTAGTAGACCACCCACCTTACTCTCCAGACTTGACCACATGCCAGCTATCACCTCTTTCCACAACTGAAAAAAACATCTCAAGGAAATGAAATTTCACTCTGATTCCGAAGTGATCCCTCATACAGCGGCCTGGCTGGAGGCCTAACCGTGCGAGCACTTTTTACAGGGCTTAGAAAAACTGGAGGTCCGCTGCAATAAAAATACAGATCTGAGAGGGGAATATGTTGAGTAAAATCATAATTAACTGATCTTTCTGTATTTTCTTTTACCCAAAGCCAGGAACATTTCAGCAGCCTCTCGCATGTATATATGATGATCATATACTATTATTAGGAGTAATAATATCGAACAAGTATACTATTGACAGCGACTTCGAAGTTTCGACCAGCTAAACCATAATCGGACTGTCAATACCTTCTTGTAAGAGAATAATATATTTGTACTCTACCAGGTGTAGTGATTAATCCTTAAATCTAATGTAAAACTCTTTTTATTATAACACACACACACATATATAAGCTTAATGTGATGTGTGAGTATAGATGTGTTCATGCACACATCACTATATTAATAATATATATATGACAGATATGTCTATCATATAAATGGCTGATAGAAAACATTGACGATACGTATACGTAGATATATATTTTTTTATTTAACTATCACTCCTATCATGAATGATTCGTGACTCGAGAATTTAAAATTTGCACGCTTGTAACATTTAGCAATTAGAGCTAAATTCAAAGCGAATACTTTTTTTTTTAAGTTAGGGCTTGTTTTTATTAAGTAATGAGGAAGCTAATCAATTTATTTATCTTTTCAACCCACCCCGCTTTACATTTTCTTTGAATCTAATTTTTCTTAGAGGCGACATTCGGAGACCAGCATATCGTGAATTTTGCAGAGATGAACGTCCTCATAAACAGAAGGTGTCTGTACCACAGGACACCACATATGATTATCGTCAGGCTCTAAATTCGTCCGGTGGTTCTGCAATCCCGAAACAACATACTGTAAGCCTTCTGTCTCCAGTCTTATAGCGAAAGCTCCTACTCACCATTTTGTGAACGATAGCAGCCACCTTCTTGTGTGACCACTTCTTAAATTTTATGCATCCAGACATTTTATCTTATCTAGTAGCCAAGCACTTTAACTGGAACAAGACAAACAACCGTCGAACACGGACTTGTTTCTCTGGGTGCCATGCTGCAGGGTCATCGACTCAACCTATTTACTGCATACCAGCCATACCTTACATAAAACTTCTAGAGCGATATCATTCAGATATCGGAACTTGAATGTGGCAAAAGACAGCTGATTAGTCACACTGATTTTCGAATGGTTAGCACATACTCACGTCGGTCCACCAAAGATCTAAGCCAGACATGCCCATCAAATGGTATTCACGCCTATATTTCTCTGATTTTGCGCTAGGGCCTAACAATGCATGGTCCAGCGCCATTTTCGATACAAGGACGTCGTAATCGATTACATTTGTCATCACTTCTTGTAATCCCTTAACGAGTTCTTTCCTTAGTTTACTATTTTCTAATTCCAGTATCTTAATATCGTCATAACATAAAATAGTGAAGCTTCGTCGTCTCTAATTGTCGCCCAACATCATTGCCACAATGTAAACAGCTATTATTCTTAACTTCATCACCTACACTGCCACCACCATCACAAACACCATCACCATCTCAGAGATTAGAAGCATCAACACTATGATAATTCTCATTGTATTCATAACAGCGATGATGGTGAGGGGATATGCAGTGTTCGTTATAGCGTCGGAGATGGGTGTTTAAGTACAATTGTGACATGTAGTGATTCTTCAGCCTGGCTTACTTTTGTGTGTCGTAGGAGGGATGAGAATGAAATATAGTGTAGCAGGGGCAGTGTTTTGTTGTGCTACTGGGGTGTGGTGCGGCTTGATGGTGTAGCTGAAAGTTCTCAAGCCATTATAGGAGACGAAAACATTAATGTCAAAACTATAAGTCATCATATTAAAAATGATTATATCATCTCTCCGTCGTCTTTTATTTTATTGTAAAATAAGAATCGGGGTTGCGAAAGGTGGCGGATAGACAACACAATAAAGACATCTGTTTCTGGGACATTGGGTTAAATCTCTTGTCTGCAGTCTCACTTGTCATTGGTCCATTCAGTAGAGTTAGTGGATACGTCACACACTTCTCTGTATTTCTACCATGTCTGCATAGATCTGCGCATCACAATATCACAGTGATTGCGTGTGCTGCTGGCTATTGTAACAGAGGTAGTAGACGCAACGAGTTGTGCATATAGCATACACACTCCATTATAGCTGCATCTGTGCTGACACAGATATATATATATATATATATATATATATATATATATA
>NC_068986.1:86037811-86038917 GCF_001194135.2 Octopus bimaculoides | reverse complement strand
TATATATATATATATATATATATATATATATATATATATATATGTGTGTGTATATAAGTATACGGACTATTGCCATAGTAATGAAGCTAAAGCACGCAGACGGAAGCTGCTTAGTGCTGAATGACCATCACTTATGCTGTGCATGCGCACTAAGTTTTAAGATCCTAACTCACATCCGCTGTTTACAAAAGTGCTTGGAATAAAGGTGTGCAGCGTGTGATCGTCGCATTGAATATGACAGAGAATGTTGAGCAGAGAATCTGCACTCAAATTTTGCCAAAAGCTTCACGATATTTGTTCACAATCCTACGCAGTTTTCGAATAGTTCTCATCGTTCTCGACACAGTCAATGAGACCTTCTGCAACTGAAACCCGGGTATCTTTTTTGATCAGCGATAATGGACTGAACTGGACCGTAAGTAATTTGCTCATCCTCCGATAACTCACGGATTGCGATTCGACGAAATTCCGCTTACAGCTGCACTCACATCTGCGATGCTTTTCTCAGTTCTGCTGGTTGCGGAACTCTCAAAACGTTCATGTATATCGAATTTTTTTATTTTGCCTTCTTGGAAACGTCTGAACCACTCGTACACCTGTGCATGGCTCATACACTCCTCTTCATACACGTTCTGATAATTTGTGCGGACCTCTGAGCAAGTATCGCGATGTCAACTATCTCAGTCATAGTCAATGCGACGATCACACGTTACACACCTTTTTTCCAAGCACTGCTGTCAATAGAGGCAGTGAGCTAGAACGTTTTAAACTTATGCGCATGCACAGCAGAGTTCAAGATCAATTTGTGCCAAGATGTTTCACTCTGCGTGCTTCAGGTTTGTTACTATGGCAACTGTCCGGATACTTATTGATCATACCTTGTATAAATATATATTTACATATAAAGCGCCCACGTTTGGCGCTTTAGGCGCAGGAGTGGCTGCGTGGTAAGTAGCTTGCTTACCAACCACATTGTTCCGGGTTCAGTCCCACTGCGTGGCACCTTGGGCCAGTGTCTTCTACTATAGCCACGGGCCGACCAAAGCCTTTTGAGTGGATTTGGTAGACGGAAACTGAAAGAAGCCCGTCGTGTATATGTATATATA
>NC_068986.1:86030138-86037730 GCF_001194135.2 Octopus bimaculoides | reverse complement strand
TATATATATATATATATATATATGTGCGTGTTTGTGTGTCTGTGTTTGTCCCCACAACATCGCTTGACAACCGATGCTGGTGTGTTTAAGTCCCTGTAACTTAGCGGTTCGGCAAAAAAATCCGATAGAATAAGTACTACGCTTCCAAAGAATAAGTCCTCGGGTCGATTTTCTCGACTAAAGGCGGTGCTCCAGCATGGCCGCAGTCAAATCACTGAAACAAGTAATAGAGTAATATAGATATAAATATATCTACGTGTGAATATATTTTCACACGCACGCGCATGAATATGAATGTACAGATATAAGCGAATGCCTTCAATGAAACACAAACGAAGACAAATGCACATATATCCCATGATCCATTCCGCGTGGTTGGTATTATGACCAAAATATAGCGAGTTTTCCTACCTAACACACCACTAACCTGCACATCATTACTTTTCCACCATCACCATACTCCGCTATTCCACCATATTCTACACGCACTTTCACACAAATACACACACACACATACACCACACATTGTCATGACTCCTACATACGACCTCTCCCCACTCACATTCACCTATCATCCATCTAGCACGTGACCGCACAGTCTTCTATTGTCACCGATTATCGGGATCAAGATTGTGTTTTATTGCAAGATTTTTAATCGTTCTATCCTTTATGATAATTCCTGTGACCTTTTTATTATTGCACGATAAATTGTTTGTTGGAGTTATTAACGATGATGCTATTGCTGTTTGTAATATTGCGTTTGTTGCTGTTCTTCTTTTTCCTTTTATCGGTAATGGCGTTGCTGTTGGTGTTCTTGTTGTCTATACGGCTTTATGAAAGCGGAATAAATGAAATATGTCTCTGTCTCATTTATTTCATCCCTTGTCACACGACGACCCGATACATTAGCGCGGAAAAATTGCGAACTTCTTAACTGCTGGCTTATTGTATGTAATATTATGGTTGCCGTGAATTGAACCATCACCCCGATTGTTTTTGGCAAGAGAGCATGAATTAACGCTACTACTACTACTAGTACTACTACTACTACTACTACTACTACTGCTGCTGCTGCTGCTGCTGCTTCTGCTGCTTCTGCTGCTGCTTCTGCTGCTGCTTCTGTTGCTACGACTCCTACTACTGCTACTGTGGATTGGGGTCCGTCATACTGAATGCATTGAGAGCCTAATCACTTAATAAATACCCTGTATAATACGATGTGTAAGACACCCTTTGTTTTTACGCCACGGCAATCACCACATCGAGAACTACATTGTATACGCACACGCATGCACACACACACACACACACACACACACACCTACACACTTTCTCTCTCTCTCTCTCTCTCACTCTCACTCACGCACACGCACATATATGTTACAGATAAAATATTGTGTAATCTCATGTACTATTGTAAACAGAAAATCAGACGTTTATATATAAATACACACACATATATATATACTCACACACACATACACACGTACACACACGTACATACATACATATATACAAATCAGTTTCCTAAGTAGCATGTTGTGGGTTGAGGTATTGATTAGACTTCCATTTCTAACTTACGAAGCGCTCATATACAGTATCCTTCGTTGTAAGTGTCTAGCTGAAAATAGTTTGCATGTATTTCTGACTGTTTACTGCTGTATAAAACTGGAATGAAAAATTATTACGACAGTTATTCGAAAGGGAATTCGCACGGATAGGGAAGAATATAAATCGCAATTTACAAAGGAGCTAAAGCAACAGTAACAAAGCAGAAAATATTTTAGATTTAGCCTAGATGGACCTTGTGATGTTTATAGCAATGCTGCTACATCTCTTTTTAACTTTGCAAATGATTTTCAGTTATTATTATCATTTATCTTGTAAGATATCACGTGGTATTTCTGCGTGACCTTAGACAATGTTTTGTAACTTTGAGACATATTCCTGTAACTCTTATGGTATATCGTGATAATCACGTGTTATAATACCTAAAAGGGGATAGAAAGCTGTCATAAAACTATATGAGATAAACACAGGATGAGTTAAAAAAAAAACGATGGAAATTTCTCCAGGTTATATTAAAAAGTTTGAAATGAAAGCTGTTACAGAATATGTTCAGGGGAAGAAAAACTTCAAGAAAATATTATATAAATAGATGAAAGTGGTTTACAGAAGAAAAGGCAAGTGAAAAAAATAATTGAGAAATGGGGAAGAAGGATAGATAAAGGGCAAAAGTAAGGCTATAAGACGAAAGAACACTTGACAGTGAAACGAAGACAGTACAAAAGAAAGTAGAAGTGAAGAGAAAAGTCGACAACAAATTAGAGAACAAGTCTTAGGAAGGGAATGAGTTTCGAAGATATAATATTATCTGGAGGAAAAGAAATAGAAAAAAGAAGAGAAGATTTTCTTGTAACAATCAAAGTAAATGGGGTGAAAATTGTAAGGAAAAGTAGAAAAAGCAGGAATACAGTCTGAAATACACAAGCGGGTCGTAACTTGCAAATGACTTGCAATATATCAATAAATGTTCATATAGTTACTAATGACATTCTCTGTTACATCTGCTGATCTTCGAGAGCTTCCATCACATGCCTTGCAAATCTGTCACAAATGTGTGGGTGTATGTGTGTGTGTGTGTCTGTGTCTGTATGTATGTGTGTGTGAGTTTGAGGAGGGGTGCATGCGCGCCTTTATGTGTGTGAATGTAATCAAAACATAAAGAAGGAAGAATTGTATATCTTCAAGAATAATTTAATTACATTATTATTCTCATCAAAAAGGCGGCGAGTTTCGTAGAATCGTTAGAACTCTGGACAAAATGATTAGCAGCATATCGTCCGTATTTACGATCTCAGTTTATATTCCACCGAGGTCGACTTTGACTTTCACCCTTTTGGAGTCGATAAATTAAGTACCAGTGAAACACTAAGGCCGATGTAATGGATTAGTCCCCTTCCCAAAATGTCATGCCTTCTGCCCTCAGTAGAAAGGATTATTATTCTCGTTAAATTTCGATCCGACAAGTTTTTCTGCTGGATGAGTGACATGTTGACGTTTCATGTAGCATTATGTTCATTTAGTGGATTCATTTGTAGTACATATACAGCTTTGTTCAGGGGTTTCACCCATTTAAGTGTGTGAGGTGAACTAAACATTCAAGTTTTCGATAGTCCTTTTTAATGTATGTTCGAGGTGAGGGTATATTTAACTAACACAAGAACTATAATCATATCGCTTTTCAACGCAAACTCTACTACCATTTACACTGAGGCTTTATGATCCCTCTCCTAGAATATACTTGAATATGGACTAAATCCAAACAATATTCCTGGTTTCGCGCTAATTAGGGCAATATTTATGCGTGTTTGTGTGTATTCAAACCCTTGTGTGTGGATTAAGTACACGGAAATTGAAAGAAGCCCACCGTATATATATATATATATATATATAAACATATATATATATATATAAACATATATATATATATATATATATAATATATAAGTAAGATTCAGTTGAATTAGGTACTTAAATATGAGGCACCTCGTTAGGTCGGAATAATACATACACACAACAATATTATGTAAATATCAAATATGATACATAAGTACCAGCCGAATGATATTCCTGCAGTGTATGTAGACTATTCGACCCAGCTGAGTAAAGGAATCTGCTGTTGAGGTATTCCGACATGTGCATTATATTAAATATGGAGTACATAATATTTACGATGGACAGATTCCTAGACATGTAAATAAATCATAAATGAATAATAGTAGAGGTATAGGTGACTTAATCTGGTATTTCTTGAAGAAATTTGCTCAGATTCCCTTTAAAGGCGATGGGATCCTTTTCCTCTTTGATCCGTTTCGGGACAATGTTATATAGGGCAGGGCCTGTTGAAGAAAAGAATTGTGTTGCAATGTATTTATGTGTTCTGATCATGAATTGGGTAGGGGACGTATGGCTTTTGGTCCTAAACTTGGATGGATGTTGAAGCTAACGTTGAGGTCGTTTGAGCAATGCTGATTGTATATTCTAAACAACGTGCAAGGTATGTATCGCTCACGGTAGCGCTGGAGAGAATACAGTTTCAATGCTTTTAGGCGGTCCCAATAATCGAGTTCAGTCATGCCCTTAATTTCCTTTAGTGAATGCCATCTGCGGTGATTCAATTTTCGAAATGTTTTGTTTTATAAGGGGAGAGCACAGGGGACAGCAGTCTTCGAGGTGTAGGCGTAGAAAAGAAGAGAAAGGAGGAATGATGACACCTTGTTCTCTCGACCGGAATGTTCTTAGGATTCAAAAGTTCATCCTAGGAGCTATATAGACATTATCGTTGATATAGATACTCCATCTGAGTTTACCAGCTTTCCCCGGATTCTAACATTTGACAATTTTGAGAGTAGGATATTATGGTCGACTCTGTCGAACGCTTTATATATGACATCAGAGTTCGAAGCTGTTCCCAAGGTTTTAAGGATATCATCGATGTTGTGTAAGAACTAAGTTGGACAGTATGTATGCATGTATGTATGTGAGTGTGTGTATGTAAATATGCATATGTGTGCGTTTGTGTGTATCTGTGTGCATTGTGCATGCGTATATGTGTATGTATATATGTATATATATATTTATATATAGATAGATAGAGGGATAGATAGATTGATATATATATATATATATATATAAACATATAAAGGCTCTCACACAAGCGTAAATGCATTCATCTATTGATCTATGTATATGTATATATATATGTGTGTGTGTGTGTGTGTGCGTGTTTGTGTGCGTGTTTAAGCATATATGTATATATGCATGAATCTATGTATCTATGCATCTCAGTACGTATTGATTTACATGTACACGGCCAGGCTTCGTATGCTTCTGCAGCACATTCCACAGACAATTAGTAAATATTGTAGAGCCTTACATTGATAATTTGACAATTTAATTCACTTCCCGATTAAATAATAAACAAATACGTAGAGAGGAAAGGACAAGGAAGAAACAAACAAGCACCTCCAACCCATCCTAAAATACCATCGACCAATCTCACTAACGGATTTATGTTTACATTTATTGTACATCATCACCATTATCTTATATATCGTTACCGTGATCATCATACTCACAACTCTACTACGCCACCTGCACAACCACCGTGATCGTCATCTTCATACTCCCCACATCATATTCACCATCAGCGTTACCACCAGGTTCGCCGTATTCGTCTTTACATCTTCACCCATAATCACTAAAGTTATCATCATCATCATCAGGTTCATCACCATCATCAATATCTACTCCTTCCATGACAACAGCAACTAGCGCCACCACGATCGTGACCACCACCATTACTAACACTACTGCTGCAACTTATGAATATGATGATGATAATGATGATTTCGATGGTGATGATGATGATAGCACTAGTATTAATAATGATGATGAAAATAAAAATTAGGATTAAAGTGATCAAGTTGCTGTTGATGATGATAATAATGAGGAGGAGTAGGAGTAGAAGGAGAAAAAATTTCTTGGATTTGACATTACAACCGCCACCACCGCCATAGTCATCATGATGGTGAACAAAACTTACACCACCACAACCACCGCCAGTATCACCACCACTATCATCATCATCATCATCATCATCATCATCATCATTATCACTGTCATCATTATCACTGTAATCATCATCATCATCATCCTCAACATCATTACACCTTTTTCTTTTCTTTCTGTCAACAACAGATTACTGTTCACTCCACCGCGCACACACACACACATACATCTCACACTAGAATTCTTCATCACAGCTCATCATTTCAACCAGTTCCACCTTCAGACAACACTACCCATACAATTGCAACCTACTAATCTACGGTGCTGCACCTATGTTTCCAGGAGTCTCAGCACTTGAAAGATTAAATTGATATGGTCCATTCTTTCTTTACGAATTGTTATTAAATCACTGCAAAACCTAGAGTTTTTGAGTCTTTGCCAGTGATAATGTAGTTCCCATACACATAAAAATAAGCGCGCACATAAATGCACACACTCACACACGTTTTATATATATATATATATATATATATTATATATTATATATAATATATAACAAACCCGAAAATGTTGTACTTTATGGAGCGAAAGCAACCACGAAAGTCTTTTTAGTACAATAATAACTGTATAAGGATATATCATAATTATAATAATAATATATATTCTACAATTTAAAGCAACATTTTATATCAACGATTGACATATATATGCACGTATGCACACGACCAGTTTAAATTGCCCGCCTAAAAACTCCTCGTGCGATATGGTCAAAATATCACCGCAGTAAATATAATGACGAAATAAATTTATATAAATAAGGATAAAATCTCTATATAAAATACCGATTTTATCAAGTGGCTAGCATGGGAATAAAAACCTTCAAAGGTAATAATTATTTAAAATTATAATATAGGGTAACTAAGAGATACCGCCACGCTGAAATAGCAGTCAAATCTTGACTCTAAACCACAATAAATGTTCATATAGCACAAAGAGCGAAGACGGAGACAAAATAAACTAGCAAAAATTACTGAATAATTCCAGATCTAGGATTTCCTCATCAGTGGAATACACTCAGAAAAGCACATAAATAGCTCTTTGTGCTATATGATCATTTATTGCGGGTTAGAGTCAAGATTTGACTGCTATTTCAGCGTAGCGGTATCTCTGAGATACCCTATATTATAATTTTAAATATATACATATATATATATATATATAAAATCATATAGAAGTACAAAGTACATAAGGAATTAGAGGATGAACAGAAGTTTAATCTTACAGCTGTTTCGGCCTAGTTTTAGCAAGCCTCATTCTATCCAAATATTCCTTTCCGGAGTGATTATTGGATGACATTTTGAAATGGGGTTACATGCCCGAACCGCTAGGCCTCTTCAGAGATTCACAAAGGGTTTCATACAAATGTGGAGCAAGAGGTAAAAACAGAGGTGTGGTAGAGACCAGAAGAAAAACAACAGCAAAAATAAGATAGTAAAAAATAAAAAATAGAATTAAGATCAAAATCAAAATAAAAATAAGGGTACAGCAGGAAAAAAAATAATAATAATAAAGAATACATAAATGAAAAATGAAGGTATAGCATGTGGGACATGCAAAAATATAAGAAAGATATATGTAAAAAAACGCTTAAAAATACAAGGCACACAAAGAGCCTACAAACATTATAAATAGGTCGCTATAGACACTCCAATGCATATATATATGTGTGGGTCCGTGTGCACAGCCTTACTCGGATGTCCCCGGGATACACCGTCTGCAAGTAGTTGGGTTCAGCATATTATTCTCCATTTTCTAATTGTTATACAAATTTTGGGTAAAACCTCCACTTTTACCCACTCCCATTGATTGCACCTAGTATAGCACTAGTGTAGCAAAAATTGGGTACCCTCCCAGCAGTATACTGGATAGATACAATCCCTTAGTGCGTTGAACCCCCAACCCCTAACTCTCTCACGCTATATAAAATCATATATATTTATATATATACATATATATAT
>NC_068986.1:86026929-86028742 GCF_001194135.2 Octopus bimaculoides | reverse complement strand
ATATATATATATATATATATATATATATATATATATATATAAACACATATATAAATATATATATGTATGCATGTGTCTGAGTGTGTGCGCGTGTGAGTGTGTCAATGTGTACCTCGTTGTGTGCGCGCGCGAGAGTGTTTTATGCATATAACATCCCACTTCAGCCTCATACACACGGAATATATTTATATACTTCGGCAATATACATGCGTACACACATGCATATGTGTATATATATATATATACATGCATACATACATACATACACACACACACACATATATATATATATATATATATATATATATATATATATATATATATATACATATATGCAGTTACATAGTTACACGCAATTATATATGTATGTATGCATTTATATAAACATTGGTGGCTGTAAATTTCTACGCATACAGTACCATCTATCTTCATTGAGTCTCATAATTTCATGAAGCTTAACCTATATACACACACATATACAAACATACGTATATGTATACATATACAGAAATGCATACAGACGCCCCCATGTACACAACTACACTCACACTCTCATGAATGCGTTGCTTTGTTGAAATAATATTAAGTTGTCAATCAGTTTTCTCCCTTACGCTCTGCCATAGTTCAAACTAACTCAGTAAAGATTTTAGCTTGCAAATTAAAAGCTCACATTAGATGTAGTACAAACAAAATGTCTGAAGGTCCGTGTTTTTTTCCCGCCCGTTTCTGTTGACATGGCCGTCACTCGTGCCGCTGAGGGGCGCTCTGGTCATGTCATGATGAGCGTGTGCTATGACAAGCAATATATGTTTGGGTATGCAGCTCTACAACTGCTATACTCTTTCCTATTGCTTTCTCTTTTCCCATTCCCTTTCACAACTTCATTCTCTTTCTTTTCTCTTCACTCTTGCTCTCTCACTATAATTGTATTCTTCTATCTCTCCTCTTCGCCCCTTCTCCCCTCTTCATATATTAATTTTTACATGCATTTCGCTTTGCATTTTATATTTTTTCCTTTTACATTGTATTGTTTATACTTTTTGCTTTCTCTTTATTTGTTCATTACAGATATGTAGTGTGTGCGTGCGTGCGTGCGTGCCAGTATGCGTGTATGTGCGTATATTTGCATATGCGGGTGTATGTGTTTGTGTGTATTGGAAAGTAAGTGAGAAATGGAAACGTATGGACGGGGTGTACTCTATAACGCGAAAAAAGCACGTAGAAAATATTAGTCCAATATGCAAAAAGCGGCTATGAATGTTTGCAGAGGACAACGTGTTCAGACACCTTAAATGTCCCCGGGTCATTTCAAATTAGATAAGATTATCAAATAGCTAAGCTGGTTCATGGCACATATGAAGCAACAACAACAATAACAACAAAAATACTAAAATCAACAACAATAACAAAGTCAGCAGCAAGAGTGAGACCAAGAAACGAAGAATAGAAAACAAGAATATAATAATAATAATAATAATAATAATAATAATAATAATAATAATAATAATAATAATAATAATAACGTTGACGCATTGCAAAGGGGAGATGAATGAGCAAATATAAATTTAGGAGAGTGCAAAGAGGAAATATAGAAAGAGTGATTTTGATAGCGAATAAAAGACATACAATCCAAAATAAATAAAGACAATAATAGAATCGGAGACGAAACAAGAACACATGTATGTATGTATATATATATATATATATATATATATATATATATAGAGAGAGAGAGAGAGAGAGAGAGATAGATAGATAGATAGATAGATAGATAGATAGATTGCTGGATAGATAGATAGATACATACATATAT
>NC_068986.1:86026212-86026668 GCF_001194135.2 Octopus bimaculoides | reverse complement strand
ATATATATATGCGCGCGCGCGCGTGTGTGTGTGTGTATAGGCAGAACGTGGGAAACATATATAAACTGGTACTTTTTATGATAGAAAAACAGAGAGACAAAATATAAAGTGCTGGTAGAGTTAGGAGCGCATTACTGAAGGGTCAGTAAATGAAAACAGAAATATGAACGATGCAGGTCAGACGGTAATATAATCTAGAATTGGAAGACAATATATAGTGACCTCTGTAATTCGATAGGGAATCGTTGAATGTGGTTATATAAGGGTCAGAGAGATCTGATACACTCAGACACACACAGATACACACACACACACACACACACACACACTCACACACACACACACTCACACACACTCACACGCACGCATACACATACACACACACGCACGCACGCACACGCACACGCACTTACACGCACACACACACACATATATATATATATATATATATATATA
>NC_068986.1:86022252-86025837 GCF_001194135.2 Octopus bimaculoides | reverse complement strand
AAAGCTTGTCTAACGCATTCAACATATTCCAAGGACCGTGGCGCCCCCATTAATTTCCTATTCATTAGTATACCTCGTGTACGAGGTGCATTCATCCAACGTAAAATTGTGTTACGGGTGGGAACAGCTTAGGTTCGCGGAATGTTGAAGTGGCGCCGAAACTCACGCTCAATTGCTGTGACAGATTCGTTACTCTTCATGTAATTGTCGTGGGCAAACACGCGATGCTCTATCATTCATGCCTTGAGGTTTCTCCACAGGAAATAGTGAAACATGGGCAAATCAAGGGATTAGGGGCGGGGGGCAAGGAAAGTCAGCAAGTTGGAATGAGGCGGTCACAGAAGAGTGGGTGAAGAACGTCCATTGATGCTGTGGCATCGTGCGTCCTCGCCCCATCATGCTGAAACCACACATGTTGAATAGGCATAGGTGTTCGTCGTAATTCAGGCACAAAAAGTTGTTTATCATCTCGATGCAACGCTCAGAGTTCAGTCACAATATTTCTATTTTTGTCTTCAAAAAAGTAAGGGCCAATGACGGCAAATTTTACAACAGCACACCAGAACGTCACTTTTGGGCTGTGCAGTGGTCTTTCGTGCACCTCTATCGGATTTTCAAGAACACAATAACGACAGTTCTGTTGATTCACCATGGCACTGAGATGAAATTGAGCTTCATCACTCATTAACAAAATGAGGTTTTCATTTGTCTAAAAAATTGCTTCCATCTGACCTGCGATGCTAAGCTGCTGTGCATAGTACGATAGTTTCAACTGTTGCCCAATGACCATTTTGTACGGGTGGACATGCTGGTCTTCGTGCAAAATACACCTTACTGATCGATTAGCGATGCCAAATTCAGTGGAATGCATCCGAGCAAAACGATTCGGACTCCGTATCAAAGCTTGTCTGATGTATTCAACATTTTCCGGGGACCGTATAGTATACCTCGTGTACGAGGAACATTGATCCAAGGTAAGATTGTGTTACGGGTGGGAACAGCTTAGCTTCGGTGAATGTTGAAGTGGCGCCGAAACTCACGCTGAACTTCTGTGACAGACTCATCACTCTTTACGTAATAGTCGTAGGCAAACACGCGATGCTCTATCATCCACAGCACAATGACTTTACCTGAAAAACAAATGGTAACACACTACTGACCTAATGGTACCTGTCGGACATATGTCCTTCCCTCTGGGGCTGTGCAATAGGCATTTCAAAAATGTCCCTCCTCTCTGCCCCACCTTGTATATGCATTGCTGTGTGGTACGAAGTTTGTTTCCTAACCGCATGGTTATAAGTTCAGTCTCACTGTCAGTTCTATCGGGCGGCAAGTGTCTCCTATTATAGTACTGAGCCGGCCAAAGGTCTATAAGTGTGTTTGAAAAGCGGAAAAGGAGAGAATGCCATCGTATATTTGTGTGGCTTAGTGTTAAGGATATGTGGCTCGCGATCGTAAGGTCGTTCCGTTGATTCTTACCGGTGCGTTGAGTCCATGAGCAACTCACTTATTTCACATCCCTCCAATTCACTCAGCTGGCAAATGTGAATCGTATCTGTAACTCAAAGGATCAGCCTTCAACATTGAGATAGCAGAACCCCAAAACATTGAGGTGGCTTAATATTTGTTGGCCAAGGTTGTATATATATATATATATGCGCGCGCACGTGTCCTTGTCCCCCGTCACTGCTAGACAAATGGTGATATTATAATGACCAGGCTGAAAATGAATCGTTGGAAGCAATTCTTTCGATTCAACCCTTCAAAACTGTGCCCCAGCATGACCGCAGTCCAATTACTGAAAGAAGTAAAAGATAACAGAATCGTAATTTAACCCTTTGAGCACTGACCTCCTGATCCGTATTTCACCATATACCTGGCACACCACCGGTATAGAGCGGTGCTACAGCATAGAGAAAAATAAGCTATCCAGCTGTTGCTGTGTTACGGGCTCAAAGGGTTAAGTATTATCTAGAAAATTTAAATTTCAGTAAACCACAACTACTTCGGAAAATGACAGTGAAAATTCTTTAGCTAGTTTGGCCATTTTAACGATTGACCTAGTACTGTTCAATTTACATTTAATCTAATGGATTCATGAGCTAGCGATGGAAGTTCTGCTTCGTAAGATCACCACCAACAAATTACAGCCATATCGTTGTCTTGATATAAATTGGATTTATATCCAGAGTGAATTGAAATCATAGCAAAGATAAAAATGATGTGAAATAAGAACGATTAGAAATATCATACACCATCTAGTTTGAGCGCTTTCAGTAACATTCAAATCTTTTTCCCTGGGGAGTGTTTCATTTGAACTGGTCATATTTTTCTTAGTAAGAGTGAACCAAATATGTAATTTTTGATAAAATTTGTTTATAAAAGTCAAAATATTTTTATAGTAAAAAATTGTTTACAAATATAATATTTCACTTCAATTGCTTCCTTCTTATAAAGTATTTGCCATTTACCATTTAATAATTTCAGCGCAGAAAGTGCTGGTACAAATTTGGTTATTTACAGTTTAATGTTCAAGGATATTTCTCGACTTTCCTTAAACCCGGTATACATTATATTCTATCAATACAGTACATGAATAATTATACATATATTAGTAGAGAAATTAAGTAAAATTTAAGTTTCTTTCTTAAGTCATGTGAAAAACATAATCATGCAGGAACAATGAAACGAAATGCTCAGAGATACGCTCGTCCATTAAGCAGCACGCGTGTAATGATGCTTAAATAATATTGCTGGGTTTTCGGTTGATAACGATGTCACCAACATCTGTAGTTCAATGGAAATATTCTTCCACGAGGCAAGGTTCAAACTCATAGAAATTTTGTCGAACGTCTTCCTACTGTGACATCTGATTCAGAATCAAATCTAAAATGTTTCTAACATGAAACATTAATTCATGTCCCAGTCACGTAACATCATTTACCTTCATATAACGTTTGTTTTACGAGAGTTTATTTTTTAAATTTCTAATAAGGTTAGAAACCATTATTTCTCATTTCATACGTTAAAAGTAAAAATTATGATTCTGAATAATGCTTATAATACAGCATAGTATTTCGCAACTTGTTTTTAACTGTCAGCATCTCTATGACTGATATTCTAACGCATAGGGTGAGGTTAACTGTAATATTCGCAGCCCATCTTATGGTTTTCGAATGAAACCTAACTATATCTAACTTTCAAATAATATATATTCTATCTCTGGCTTGACATAATTTTAATTCCCATATTTTATACCAGTAGTGTATATTATGCTTTTTTCTCATTTCAGACATACACACACAAACAAAGATACACACAAAAATATTTATTTGAACAAAGTTAATGATCACATATATATACAAACAAATATTGTGTGTGTGTGCGTATTTTGTGCCATATGTGATTGTGTGGGCATGTGTGTAGCGAAAAAATATAGCTAGTTGTCTTTTATCAGCATTTCCATATAATCACATATACATTTACACAAAACAACACCACACTACACACCCCACACATATATGTCTATCAGTATACCAGTATATATATGTATGTGTGTATGTTTGTTTTTATGTATATAGATCG
>NC_068986.1:86021021-86022013 GCF_001194135.2 Octopus bimaculoides | reverse complement strand
TATATATATATATATAATTATATACGTATATATACATATGCATATATATGTGTATGTATGTATACATATATATATACACACATACACACAGGTACAATTATATTCAGATATGTATGTTTTTATATTTGTACATGTCCATTTATGTATAGATATTACATACATAGATATGTGCATCGGTGTGTGTTTGTGTGTGTGTGTGTGTGTGTGTATGTGTGTGTGTGTGTGTGTATGTGTGTGTGTGTGTGTTCGTTTGTTGTAAGTATCAATATATGTATGCCTGACTTTAAATGCATTCTTTGAAGAGATCAATCCGTCAACAAATCGTGCCTGTCTGAAAGGCAACTTTCAGCATTCTACTTGGAATCTAACATGAAACCCACAATGGAACGTCTGAATAGGAAGGTCAGTGCAGCGACCTATAGAGCACGGCCATTTAATAGCTGCAAACCTAAATTCAGGCATTGCCATTTCTCACAGAATACATTCTTTACTTCCTCTTCCATTACACACCTCAATGTCTGCTCTTATTCGGCACTTATTCTTTGAAATATATTCAAACCTATTAATGTAAGAGTTTGTTCTTGTTTTTGTGTAACAGTGTGTATATGGCCTTGATTCATGTGTTGTTTAAATTTTTATATATGTGTGCTTATGTTTGGGTGCGGAAGTATATATGAACATATGAGAGATGAATATATATGTGTGTGCATGTGTGTGTGTGTTTGCATGTCTACAGCTATACTTATATACATACACTGACAAATATAAGCACATACACGTACGTATAAACATGCATGTGAATATGTATATATGCATTCATAAGTGTGTGTATAAATATTTCAGTATACGCATTGATATTTACGTGTGTATTAATTTTTTTTATTCATCTCTCAATCTATCTTTTTGAATATATATGGACGAATATGTATATACATATATGTATGTATATATGAATAAATAGATGGATATATATATATATATATATATATATA
>NC_068986.1:86019806-86020271 GCF_001194135.2 Octopus bimaculoides | reverse complement strand
TATATATATATATATATATATGTATATATAGGTATATATATGTATATATATGTGTATATATATGTATGTATGTACCTATGTATGTATACATGTACATATGTATGTATATAAGTATATATGTATGAATGTATTTATGCATATCTAAGTGATTCTATGAGGGCAATGATGGAGTGTCTATATGAACAAGTATTACTCTGTGCGGATGCATGTGCTCGGTGGCCGCTTCTATATGTATAGCTATATTGACATAAACACTTGAAGGCTTTAAGATATGCAATAACACATCTATACATGAAAGTGAACACAAATGAATAGAATACATACGCACTTAAGTTTTATATATGGTTGCGTGTATATGAATCTGCTAGTTTGCATGTATATGCGTATACATACGCTTACACAATTCTACATTCATATTAATTGGCATACGCAAGTGTATGTCTGTATATATATATATATATATAT
>NC_068986.1:86017725-86019212 GCF_001194135.2 Octopus bimaculoides | reverse complement strand
TATATATATATATATATATATATATATATATATGAGCGTGTTTCTGCATGTGTATATGTATACATACACATATTTATTCATACGTATATATATATATGTATATATGTTCATGTGTACATAAGGATATATGCACAAGTATGCATGCATATTATCAAAGAATTATATGCGTATAGAAAAGCATAAACAAGTATACAGATACATACACATGCCTACATTTGCCCTCATACATAAGCACACACACAGCCATAACCACGCACAAAGTCACAAGCACTGAATACAATTGAAATCATACTGACACACACATGCTCGCTCACAGAAATACACACATCCCGCTGTACACCTAACACACGAATAATTATCTACAGTTAATTCTGTGCTCAGCTTTCTCAAAAAGTCCGTGGTAGTTTCCAGTGAAATGGAATGATATCATTACAAACAGCGAAATTCAAAAGTCAGTAAAGCTTTAGACAGATTTCCATATAGCAGCGTCAGGAAACATCATTGTGGCTTTTCAACTCGATCGTCCCATTATTGAAGCGGCCATTTATATGCAGTCATTCAGTTTGATGCTATCAGCCATCCTCTCTCACAGAAACATGCTTGCGGCTTTGTAAGGTTTGTTCAAAAAGTACTATCAGGGTATTATGGTATGTGTGTGTCTTCATGCGTCTGACCGTGTGTTTTTGTGCATAATTTCGTACATGTAAGTGTCGATAATATGCCAGGGTGATTATTAATCTATGCAGATACACCAATATGATTGTCTGTATATCTATTTTCTCTACATACACATATAAATGTGTGTGTATAATGCATGTGTGTGTATAATGCATGTGTGTGTGTTTGTGCGTACGTACGCGTGTATATAAATATATATGTATTTATATACATAGGCGTAGGAGTGGCTGTGTGGAAAGTAGCTTGCTTACCAACGACACGGTCCCGGGTTCAGTCCCACTGCGTAGCACCTTGGGCAAGAGTTTTCTACTATAGCCAGGGGCCGACCAAAGCCTTGTGAGTGAATTTGGTAGACGGAAACTGAAAGAAACCGTCGTATATATGCATATACATATATGTATGTGTGTATGTGTTTGTCCCCCCCCAACATCGCTTGACAACCGATGCTGGTGTGTTTATGTCCCCGTAACTTAGCGGTTCGGCAAAAGAGACCGATAGAATAATTACTAGGCATCTAAAGAATAAGTCCTGGAGTCGATTTGCTCGACTAAAGGCGGTGCTCCAGCATGGCTACAGTCAAAAGACTGAAACAAGTAAAAGAGTAAAAGAGTAAAGAGAAAGAGTATATATATATCAATATGAATATATATATAAATGTATGTATATAGGGATTGTACGTAGTATATATTTGTGTACGTATACATAGATGTATATTATATATACATTTATGCACATATGGACATATTCATATATATACATATGTATGTATATATATATATATATATATATATATATATATATATATATAT
>NC_068986.1:86014115-86017047 GCF_001194135.2 Octopus bimaculoides | reverse complement strand
ATATATATATATATATATATATATATATATACATATTCGAAATACAGGTACAAAAGATAAAGGAAGAAAGAGTGAGAGAAAGTTGTGGTGAAAGAGTACAGGGTTCGCCACCACCCCCTGCCGGAGCCTCGTGGAGCCTTAGCGTATTCGCTCAATAAACACTCACAACGCTATATTATTATGAAATGCCGAAAGACGGTGACTTGGCAGAATCATTTGTAGCCGGGTGAAATGCTTTGTGTCATTTCGTCCGTTCTTCAAAATCCACCGAGGTTGAACTTACCTTTCATCCGTTCGGGGTTCGATAAAGTAAGTACCAACCATGTTTGGGAGTCGATGTAATTGCTGGCCTTGCAATAAAATTTGAAACCAATATTTATCTTTTAGTTTACACTGTAAATTATTTAAATTTCCTTTTACTTATAACATTGGCCTCGATGTTATTAAAATATTATCGCAAAGAATCTAAAGCATGAATGATTTATATGAAGAAAACATATTCCGTAGATTAATAAGTACATCAATCATGATTACACTGGAAGATAAATATCAAGTGATACAGGCACTGGAACATGGTTCTAGTTTTTCTCAGTATACTTTATTATATTTCGTAATTTCTAGTAATAGTTTCATTTTAAAATTTACGCTGCGTGCTTCTACTGAGAGTTGAATTAAAGTTGGCCTGCTTCCAATGCTTTATCACGTCTGGCCGTTTATCAATAAAAGCTACTGTTAATTTATTTATTATGCCCATCATTAATTACGAAGTACGGGTAAGTCGACCTTGTACACATCACAATACCTAACAATTATCCATTAATATAACACTTAGATACCCGTTAGAATTCTGTCAGACACAATTTAAAATTGCGAGCTGATTTAAAGCAAATTCCTAGAATGTTCTAACGACAGTCAGATATTTCAGAACTATTAGCAAGAATGTCTACCTAAGGCGAAATCTAATCACAAAATGACCCTTCTCGATTAGGTTCTTCATAACAAAGCACAGACTTTTACTAGTACTAACGAAACATTATCCTAATTAAGTCCCCCGGCTAATTGCATTCTAGCTTTCGACCTATGCCAGTGCTTTGCTTTATAGGAACGATTCCCAAATTGGTAATTAGGATTAATGGCTGTGTGTCTTTTATTTGGAATCACTTCTAATTAGTTAAGGTTAATGGCTAATATTTCCTCTCACCGTTACATTGGTTCAATGAGATTTCTAATTTCTCATTTTTACTTCGGCCTCTCGTTCAATATTTGCCCATCCACTTGTGGCTACACATTATAAACAGCTTTCTGACGTTCGGTGATCAACAGAGATAAGTTTCACTATTAGATAAATGGATTCAATCTATGGATACCAGATCTATGCTTAATTTAAAAATAATTCTTCGTTTTTGGTTTGAAGAAATACGGCTATCACAGAAGAATGTATTTAATGAATTTCATTTGAAGCCTAAGAGGTTTTTATTTTTAATGTGACAGGGTTAGAGCAGATTATATCAGCATCATTATATTAATAGCGTTTCTTTTATTAACGTCAAGGAATATCAGCAAAGAGCTGTAAAGTACAGAACTGGGAAACTATATATCATTTTATTAGCTCTTTACCAAATCCTTATGATCTTATAGTCGTATAATTTATTTATATTTAGCAATCACGAAAAGAAGAAAAGTGTCTTGTAGCGCTACTGCAGATCGATAATATTCACCGAAATATATTACTGATGTGAACTTCAATAATCTAGCTTATTGAAAAGATTTGAACTTGACATTATAAGGAAGAGAAATTCCTACTACAAATCGAGCATCACCGTTACCACCACCACCACCACCACCACCACCATCATCATCATCATCATCATCATCATCATCATCATCATCATCATCATCATCATCATCATCATCATCATCATCATCATCATCATCATTATCATCATCATCATCATCATCATCATCATCTAGAAATCTGTTGTTCGAAAGTACGCTTACGAATACTGCCTCCATGTTTTGCACGCAGTTCTTATTGTTGGTGGCTTTGTTGTTGTTAAATGTATTGATTGTCAAGTTCAGTTTTTCTTTTGTAAAATGCCTCTTTTTTTTGTTTCTGACTTCATTTCCAGCCAATCATTTTCAGTTTGTTTATTAATAATTTTTGCTTTTTAATTTATTTGCACATAGAAATATTGATTTGTCCAATGTAATTTCTTTTACAAGCGAGTTCTGTAAAACCAGGCTCGCATTTTTACTAGTAGTAAAATAATAGAAACAAAACTGAGAATGAATATTCTTTAAACTGTCCAATGTTGTTATCGAAAGCCGGCGTTACTGGGCAGACATTCCAAAACGTCAGTTAATAGTCTTTGATAGTAAAAGCTAAATCAAAAATCTCTTTCCGTTACTGCTATCACACCTCTGCCCAGTACTACAGGGTGTCTAAACAATGTCAGTAGGAAATAATAGTAGCAGCAGTAGAAGCCGCAACAGCTGTAGTATTGGTAATCCTCTCTGTGATAGGTAGAAAGCCTGAAATTTTGAAGGAGGGGACTAATAGATTACATCGACTCCGGGACTTGACTGGAACTTATTTTATCGACCACGAAAGGATGAAAGGTGAAATCGACCTTGTCGGAATCTGAACTCGGGGCATAATGACGGACAGAGTACTGCTAAGCGTTTTGTACGGTATGCTAATGATTTTGCCAGATAAACGCCTTTTTATAAAACAGAGTTAGTCGATGTCATCGACCCAAGAATATGATTAGTATTCTACTAATCGATCCAGAAGCAATGACAGGCAAAACTAACATATATTTGGACTCTGAACGAAAAAAAAAAATACAGAAGGAGCAGGGGTGGTTGCGTGGTAAGTAGCTTGCTTACCAACCACACGGTTCTGGGTTCATATTCCACCAAGGTTGACTTT
>NC_068986.1:86010593-86011406 GCF_001194135.2 Octopus bimaculoides | reverse complement strand
ATATATGCATGCATACATACAGATATGCATAACGTATTCTGTGCATCCTTTAACCACGCATCTTCTATAAGAAACATATACTGAAACCATAAACAGTGACATTGAACACGACGTCATGTGCAGCCAAGTGTCTCGTCACATTAAACAACCAAGTCCCCACTCAAGAATAAACTTTCCACACTTATTTTTACCATGTTCGCAAGAAGCTGAAAATTATTTTTGCTACAGTAGTTTGTGCCAGAGAAAATTTTCTCTCAAGGGATAATTTATGTTAAAAAATATTGTGTCGTTTCGCTCAAATAGTCTCAGCAAACTGCCTCGTCATGGTGACGCCTCCTCACTCGTAGGTAACGTTTCGATTGCTAATATATTCATCTGTATTTTGATACTCGCTGATTTGAGTTTTTCAAGCAAATTGCTTGAAGCCTGGCTTGACTCTGCCTACACAGCTTAAAGTATTGCTTGCCCTATTCTGTATGTAGAAGCAAGTTTTCTGTCTTAACTCTAAATTACCATGGTAGTACCTACATTCCAAGAGGTTAAAACATTTCAAAAGCGGTGTCTTTTAGACCGATGGCGTCATATGGAGATCAGTGAAATGTCCTATAAGACAAAGAGTTTGGAGAATGGTTTCTCTGAGACAAAATCCCGCAGTGAATGCTTCCAATGCGTAAATTATAACACATTTAATCTGATTATTCTCCTGCTTCACTTCATTGTTTCATGTACTTCATATATACTACAGTAGGTATGAACTGTTTGATACACTAACGAGGATATATATATATATATATATATATATATATATATATA
>NC_068986.1:86007904-86009161 GCF_001194135.2 Octopus bimaculoides | reverse complement strand
TATATATATATATATATATATGTATGTATGTATATATATATATGTATGTATATATATATGTATGTATGTATGTATATATGTGTATATAGATAGATAGATAGATAGATAGATAGACAGATAGATAGATATGTCGCGAGAGCAGGAGAGAGAGAAAGTGAGAGATTGATATACACATTTTAAATGTGTGCGTTTGTGTGTGTGCGTGTGTGCACGTTTACTTATATATACATATATATGTGTATACATAGGAACACATTGGACTATCATATATAGACATCAAGTGATTCTTTAAAATGGGCGATGTGTGAGAGTTATTGATGAAGACTAATAATTTTTTTTTATTGCCCACAAGGGGCTAAACATAGACGGGACAAACAAGGACAGACAAAAGGATTAAGTTGATTACATCGACCCCAGTGCGTAACTGACAATATTATTAGCCAAAATATTGTTCTGTTAAATACATAATTATAGGCGATTGTGTATATGTGTGTGTGCGTATATTTGTGTCAGCGTGTATATGCACGTATATAAATGTGTGTGCGTGTGTTTATGTGTGTGTATGAGTGTGTGTATATGCATATCTATACATATACATATGTGTGCATAAGTAGATATGTGCCTTTATTGGCAGACAGGTAGCTTGCATGGTAAATGCATATTTATATATTTGCTTCTGTACGTTACGATTTTTTTTAACCAAAAGCCACATAGATGTCGTTAGTTTGATACATAAATTGATACATAAATGGAAAATTGCATATCGATGTAGTTACACTACTGATAAGTAGATACAAATAAATACGTTCTGACAGATATGCATAGACACCGATATAAATGTATATCGCCAGATTGATAAATGGAAGGCCATTTATGCATGAATATATCGATATACATTATATGAAATATCTATTCACAAGCTATTATGTTCTATAGTGCTCTCCTTTTTATGTCTACTTTCGCGTTATAGATACTCCTGAGATGAATATATTTCCATAATGTGTCTGCAATTCTAAGCCTGGCAATTTTGTCTTCTTTCTTTTCACTCTTACCGACCTTTTCATGAGCATGTGCGCGTTAGTTGTATCATAATGTTGTTCTTTTTTCTTTATATATATATTTTACCTAAATCTATATAGAGGCGGATTTTAACATTTTTATCGCTCATAAATGTATGTACATGTGTCTTCTGTATATACACAGATACGTACATATAAGTGCATATATGTATATGTATGTATGTATATATATATATAT
>NC_068986.1:86005063-86006987 GCF_001194135.2 Octopus bimaculoides | reverse complement strand
TATATATATATATACATATATATATATTTATATATATATATATGTATATATGCATATGTATATGTGAGTCTGTTTGTGTGTGTATGTGTGTATGTTTGCACATTTATTCCCACCACTACCACCGCCTGTCAACCGGTGTTGGTTTGTTTACGTTCCCTAACTTAGCTGTTCGGCAATATAAACTGAGTGATTAAGTACCAGGCTTAAAAAACAATGAAATAAAAAGTGGCGTCGACTCACTCCATTAAGATTCTTCAAAGTGGGGCTACATCATGACCTCAGCCTGCTGAATGAAACAATTGAAAGAATGAAATGGTAAAAGGTGTGTGTGTATGTGTGTGTGTGTAGATAGATAGATAGATAGATAGATAGATAGATAGATAGATAGATAGATAGATAGATAGATAGATAGATAGACAGATAGATAGATAGATAGATAGATAGATAGATAGATAGATAGATAGATAGTTAGATAGATAGATAGATAGATAGATAGATAGATAGATAGATAGATAGATAGGATTATTAATTTCTGTCAGTTGAGGGAGGCTGGAGTAACATGGAATGAATTGTTTTACTGAGGAACTCGACACATCATCTTGCTCAGGAATCGAAACCACAGTCTAGGATAAATACCCTAAGTAATAAACCATGCACCTCCTCACATATATATATATATATACATACTTACATGAATACATAAGATCGACCCAATTAGATTAGTTACAGTGAACTTTGTTAAACATATAGTTAAGGGGGCATCTTTAGGCTTATGGAAACACACGCCCACTCACACACACTTGTATATGCACCTACATAAGTAGATACATATATTGCCTGCATAGGGAATACATATTGAGATATATATGGCTATCAAAGTGACAGTATGTTAACAAAATGATGGATAGATTTCAATAGTTCGAACTATAAATTGCTACATAAATAGAAAATTGAATATTAATGTAAATACACTAAAAACTTGCTATATATAAATAGTTACAAACATATACATTATATCCGTATTGGCACACAGCAACTATACAATAACATGTATATTGATAGATTTATAAATAGAAATGGCTATTATGCATTGATATACATTATATGAATTATCTATTCACAATCTATTATGTTCCATATTGTACATCTTTTCAACTCTACGTTTTGAATTATAGCTTGTCATGATGTGAATATTTTTCCATAATGTATCTGCAATTGATATCGATGACATTTCTGTTTTGTATCTACTGAAAGCTATCGATTTTTCTTTTACATATTGCTGAAGTAAGGATTATTTTAATATTTTCATATTTTGTTTACTATTGATTATGCGAGAATTACATTTTTTTCTTTATTTACCCATATGCATGTATATATGTTCATGTGCATATGCATACATTCATATTTTTATACATACACACACGCACACCTATAGAAAGATGTATGATTATATGTAATTCAACAAATTGTAGATTTTCTCCAACCTCAAAAGCTGTTGTTCGTAGATCGTCTGCTTGTATAACGTAGACATCAAACGATTACTAAGGGTCCGAAGCCTTGTAAAGTGTCATGGCAGTTGCTTAAGCTCCAGCGGATAAAAAGGGGAAGCCGTTGTATACATACATGAACACACCACACACACATACACACATACACACACACACGCATACACACAGACATACACATATTTAACGATAGCGATACAAATCCGAAGATGAAGGTATCGTTCATTATTCGCAGGTAAGTGAAGTCTTCAAGTGAACAGCTGGAAACTGGAGACATGGCTGGTAGCAACTGCACTGAAATAAAGGCATGAAATATTCTACTATTTCCTAAAGAAAACCTGGACATTTTGTATCATTAAAAAGTAAGCTTAACTCCAATTTCTGACTATCATTTAATATATGTGTATGTATGTGTATAT
>NC_068986.1:86002913-86003479 GCF_001194135.2 Octopus bimaculoides | reverse complement strand
ACACACACACACACACACACACACACACACACACACACATATATATATGTGTATATATATATATTCATATATGTAATTATGTACTAACAGTCATTCTTGTGCTATTTGTCTTCCCTTTTCTGACTTTGTTCCTCCTTTTCCACATAATATTCATTGCTCTCACCACTACCATCAACACTAACATTATCTATATCTTCAACATCATTGTTCTTATAGCCACCCCTACGCAATTTTACTCGTTTATTTATTTATTTTTTCCAATATGAGTTCTTTGATCAATATTCATAAAGAGACGACATCACCATAAGATAAGTAGATATTGCTATTAGACACATACATATAAATATACACATACCCACGTATAAATATGCACATACCCATATATAAAAGCCTACCCACCCCCACATCCACATAATCATTTCAAATATATCCACACATCTCTATTTCCTAACACTTCCTTTCATTGCCAATATCATCTCACCTCTCTTTATCCTTATCTCTCTCTATCACTCTATCTCTCTCTCTCTTTCTCTCTCTCTCTCTCTCTCTCTCTCTCTCTAAATCAC
>NC_068986.1:86001685-86002903 GCF_001194135.2 Octopus bimaculoides | reverse complement strand
TCATTTACTCTCTCTCTCTCTCTCTCTCTCTCTCTCTATCTCTCTCTCTAAATCACTTTTTCTCATTTACTCTCTCTCCTTTTCTCAACCTCTTGTCCACTTTTTTCTCTGTGAATCTGTTGTTTCTTATTCCCTGCTTTTGTGTTTCAACATCGCTCTCTCTCTCTCTCTCTCTCTCTCTCTCTCTCTCTCTCTCTCTCTCCTCTCTCACAATCTCTTTGGTTCTCCTTCTCTCTCTCTCTCACTTTTGTTTCCCTTTCTCTCTCTTTGGTTCTCTCTCTCTCTTTTCTTGCTTGACCCTCTCACTAAGAGCCTTTCTCTTTTTATTGCTATCTGTTAGTCTCATTCACTTCTTTCTCTCTCCTCTTATATACATTTATCTCCTTACATCTTCCTGTCTATTTTCCCCTCTCCTATCCTCTCGTTTCACTAAGCTTTTACCTATTTCTCTCCATCTCGTAATCTTTCATCTATCTTTATCCTTTTCCTTCCTACACCTCTACCTTCCCCTCTGTCTCTCTGCCTCTCTCTGACTTTGCCTGTCTCGGTCTCCCTCTCTCTGTCTCTCTCTCTCTCGCTATCATTGTCTCTCTGCCCCTCTGTCCTCTCTCTTTCTCTCTTTCTTTCACACAAAATCTCTCTCTTTCCCTCCTCTCTCTCTCCCTCCCTCGTATGACATTCTGACATCATTCACCAATATACAGCCACTTTTTTCCCGACAGATGACCAGCAGAGCCTCTCTTCGTATTATAATTTTTTATAGATGTACGTGTATTTATGTATGCATGTAGAAGAGAGTAAGTGTATTTCTCCCTATGTTGCACTATGTATGTACGAATATGTTCGTTTGTGTAAGTGTGTATTACAACAAGCTAAAGCGGCCGATTGGTGATTGTCTATAATGTTAAATGTACACGAAAAATGCATTAAGTCTGGTCGTTCATTGCACCTTCTCGAATGGCGAATTCTGTTAAGTATACTCAAAGCTGGCTTGTCAAATGTAAATTGTGTTGCTGTTAAGAATAACTCCTGCACAATTCTCGATATTGGAGTGTTGGTGCAATAGATAAAGAGAAACTGTCTCATTCTCAGTCGTTTCGTTTCTCCCCCCCCCCTCATTTCCTAGTCTGTTTCTCTCTCGCTCTTTTCACAGTCAACATAATACATACGAATACATCGTATACACACATATCTACACCCATATAGATAAATATATAT
>NC_068986.1:85999621-86001326 GCF_001194135.2 Octopus bimaculoides | reverse complement strand
TATATATATATATATATATATGTATGTATGTATGTATCTACACATTTACATACATACATATTTCAGTACGTGTGTGTATGTTTGTGCATGTATATTTTCCTCTAATTTTAAATATTTGAATTTCTTCTGTAAGGAAGCAGTTGGTTTCTAACAAAGATACAAATCTTGATAGCTGGAATGTAGATAACAAAAACAATGTCACATATTTAACTTGAGAGAAGTCTCACATATTTTCACTGTTCTACTTATATATTGTATCTGTATCGTGCGTGTTCATTGGTTGATTTCTTATTCCGAAATCTCAAGCATTGTAAATTTTCCAGTTGCCCATTTACTAATGAAAAAAAAAATGCACAAATTATCATTTCTATATATGTGGGTATAGAATCTGTAGATTTCGAAGCGGTTATCTGTAGTTATCTTGTTCCTCGTTGATTTATGAAAAATATCACATCAGCAGAGCAGCTGGCGTCTCCAGCGGTACATACTATTTTTTCTCGCTACCAGAGCACTATACCTGTTGGTAGTTGGTAGAAATTTTTATGGGAATTTTCCACCTAAATGCATCATGCCGAAGTTTATGAGTGTATTCAGAAACAGGGGCATGTCACAACTTTGTTAGGGGACAGTCTGTTGCACGGATGGTATTGTACATTGTTTTAGCGACAACGTCATTGCTAAATTGGGTGGTGGTGGTGCCTTGATGATATTTTTTTGCAGCTACTGAGCATGTTCGACGTTTTCCTTAGAAATGCAAAATAATCGACGTTTACAATCGCAATTTGATGCTCCAGTGGAACTATTGTCTCTTCTTTTCCGTAGTAATTTAGAATCGATTATCTCAAACGTTGGTGTTAGCTCTGAAAGTACAAATGCATATTCAGATATTTTCTTGCAAGATTAGAGATCTGGCAGCCATGTTTTCCTAAGTTTGGTGTAATTTCCTAACGCTTTTCTATATTCATTCACAATGCCTAGATATTTATAACATTTTTTTATGTTGGATAAGAGTGAAAGAGAGACCGTTGATACACAGGTTCCTGGTTTCGAGTACTGATCTGAGGCAACGCTATTACATATTTCTTATTCTAAGTTTGATATTTATTCCTGCTAACACTTTCTGCCGAATTGCTAATATATGGCGAGGAAAACGAACCAGCAGTGGTTGTAAAGCTGTGTTGGAGTACAAACAACAAAAAAACGCACGCAAATATATGCAAATATGCATAAATTCTTATACCTATGTGTATAAATACACACACATACACACAAAAACACACACGCATGTATATGTTCATACGCACATATATATACACAGTGGCTTCTTTCAATTTTCATCAACCAAATTCACTTAGAAGGCTTTCGTAGTCCGGCTAGGGACTGCAGTGAAAGATACTCGCTCAATGTGCTACGCGGTGGGGCTGACTCCGAAACTGTGTGGATGAGAAGCAAACTTCTTACCACACATCCACGCCTGCAGCTAAAGTTGACAGTGACTTCGAATATCTATCTATCTATCTATCTATCTATCTATCTATCTATCTATCTATCTATCTATCTATCTATTTATCTATCTATCTATCTATCTATAAAGATATATACGAGTGTATATACAGGAGACCAGTAGGTGGACTGGTCATGCGCTAGAAGAAGATCACATGTCATGTATCTCCTAAGACCGAATAATTCTCAAAGCGAATTTAAT
>NC_068986.1:85999168-85999365 GCF_001194135.2 Octopus bimaculoides | reverse complement strand
TATATATATATATATATTCATTCATTTATGGATTTCAGACAAGTGGCTGCGGTCATGCTGGTGCACCACCGTGTTTTCCGTCTTTATGCTGTGCTCCCTTCACGTTCCTTGCATGGCTCTTCTCCTCCACCTGATATGGTCCAATCAAGAGTTTTGATGGCACATCTGGTGTATAAGGGAATTTGACATCGCTGCCC
>NC_068986.1:85995753-85996166 GCF_001194135.2 Octopus bimaculoides | reverse complement strand
GATATCAAAAACAGCACCAAAAAACAACAACAACAGCAATAATAATAATAATAATAATAATAGTAATGATAGTAATAATAATAATAATAATAATAATAATAATAATAATAATAATAATAATAATAACAGGAGTAATAATGATAAAAAACGAAAAGAATTATCTAATAACTAACCATCAGCAATAACAACTGGAACACGAATACGAAGAACAACAACAATCACATCAACAACAACTAGGGTGATGGCGATGACAAGAAAACAACAACAACAGCCAGCACATCAATAAAAAATACTACAAGAAAATAATAGCAATGATGATGATGATGATGATGATTATAGTAGTCGCAGTAGCCGTAGCAACAGCAGAACTAGTAGTAATAGTAGAAGTAGTAGTAGTAGCATCATCATCAGTA
>NC_068986.1:85995293-85995743 GCF_001194135.2 Octopus bimaculoides | reverse complement strand
GTGTGTACAGTCATCGGTGAAGTCATTCTCGGAGAATTCATATTGGTTACCATTTTCACAAGCGCCGTCTTTTTGAAACGTGCTCCAATATTAGCACATCGGAATTCTCATCACAGAGTATTCTGAAATCAAATCGCCAAAAAAGTACACCATCTAATAACAACAAATGCAACAACACCGTCAACAACAAAACAACAACACTACAAACAATAACAACAAAAGAAATAACAAAAACAACGAGAGAAAAAAGCATTAACAAAAAAAACATCAACTATAATGGTAATATTAATGATATCAAAAACAGCACCAAAAACAATAACAACAGCAATAATAATAATAATAATAATAATAGTAATAATAGTAATAATAATAATAATAATAATAATAATAATAATAATAATAATAATAATAATAACAGGAGTAATAATGATAAAAACGAAAAGAATTATC
>NC_068986.1:85988383-85994871 GCF_001194135.2 Octopus bimaculoides | reverse complement strand
ATAGTAGAAGTAGTAGTAGTAGCATCATCATCAGTAGCATCATAATCAGCATTATTATTATTATTATTATTATTATTATTATTATTATTATTATTATTATTAATATTATTATTATCATCATCATCATCATCATTATTATTATCAGTAGTAGTAGTAGTAGTAGTAGTAGTAACGAGCGGAATTATTGGCTGTGGCGATTACGTTTGCTGTAGGTTTTTAGCAATGAAAGTATATGTATGTAAGATGGAATCGCAGTCTCCGTAGGTAGAAGAATGTCATGGATGCTTTGTGTTAAAATATCTGATTAGACGCCCAAGGGAAGGAATCTAGTTCTTGATATCTGGAAATGCAATGAATTGTTGTACACCATCAGAATTGAAATTTCCTTATTTTGGCATCTCTTGGCGGAAATTAGGAAAATACAGACAACTCCGTCCCTGTAATTAAGTGTAGAAAGGCCTTCTGTTCTTTTTTGTCTTTTTAAAATTCTTTTATACAATATCTCTCTCTTTCTTTTTCCGCCAATTTTATGCCTTTTTAATGTTGTTATTACTAATTTTGTATTATTTTTATTATTTCCTAGAAACTTATTTCTTTTACTTTTTCTTCCCTACATCAATTTATACATTTCTTACTGCCTTATTTTATTGTCTTTATTGTTTCTCATTTATTTTCCACTACATACAGTTAATAAAAGTGTGTCCATGTATCTTCCTCTCTATATACATATATACAGAGATTGATTGATGCAGAGATATATAAATGTTTTAGTCAGTTTTTTTTTCTTTTTTTGTCGCTTTTTTTCCCCCTTTTATTCGTTCTATAAAATCTCAGGTTTTGCTTCCATAATATTTCCTGCTTGTACAACAGTTTGTTTCAAGAAAGACAACAGTAATAATGTATCTGTATTTGAAGAATTTACTATGGCTGATATTCATATAAGTAATAATGAAGGAGAGAGTAATAGGTAGTTTGATTGGTATCAGTTTTGAAACGTAGTTATTTGTACGGAGGTGGCCCCAGATACTTAGAAGCAGCAGTCGACTACGATGGAATTTAAACTTCGAAAGATATGTAACGTAACTGAGTTAATACCTAGTATTTTGTATCAAGATTTAATCGTGCTGGAATCTGTCGTCATGTATGATTTCTCTTAAGAAGTATATTCTAATTAGAAGGCGCTACTGTGTTGTTCTTGCGATCGTGATTTCGATTCCCAGACTGGCTGTGCGTGCATTGTTTTCTTGTGCCAAACCCTTCATTTTACGATGCCCCAATTCACTCAGCTGTAAATCAGCAGCCCAACAATGGCCTGCCGTTCTGTTCAGGGAGAGTGCTGCCATGTTCACCTAGCCAGCAGGGTGGCATAGTTGAAGGCTAAAATTGTATAACAACATTCCATAGTGTGGTCGGTACCATGATGTTCTAATTATGGGAAATACTTGGTTTTTTTAAAGAAATATTTATTTAATCAGATCAATTTATCTAACCCATAGAAACTGAACTATTTCTATTCAAACTACCACACCGGGAGTGTTACTCCTGAATATTTAGTGACTTTCGCTATAATTTCGAAGCCAAAAATTTATGAAAGTCATGCTTATAGTTCCACTTGAAAATCACTGAGAACAATCTGTATAGCGTATATTCATGGACGCTGAAATGATCCCTTAACCATGATCGTTTATTTTCTCTCACTCTGAAAGGTGAGTGATTTTTTGCAAATGAAGCGATGACTGACGAAAATACTATAGCATATTGCCGTTATCGGTCTATGCATTGCTTTAAGACTTTAGTAGTGTGAGGGATATTAGTTAAAGAAAAATAAGACGTAAGTGAATTCGGAAGATCTCAACAATTGTAGCGCCATCAACTCGTGTATGTGAATGATCCGCTGCTGCTGAAGATGAGGATAACGACAAGTGCTCTTGTTGATATAGCAAACCGATTATGTCCGCAGCAATCTGAATTACTTTCGATATTGATTAAAATTTCCACTACTCAAAGTTTGAAGTAGAAAAGGACATACTGATCACAAATAGTTCTGTTGTGGGGATCCAACATTAGGATGTACTGTTAACTGGCCATGATATTTGCAAACTATCTCTAACCAGAACGTAAATATTTGGTCAGTAGAAGCAACACAATTTGCAATACAAGCGCCCCAGATGAGAATCATCGCCCGAGTTGAGAGTTTCTTGAAGCAATCCACTATGTTGTCCCAGATCGGACCACTCAATTTCAACATAATATACTTATGGATGCAACAATGTAGCGAGAGCCATACAGATCAACCAATAAATAGAGCAGAATAGGATGGACATCATTGTTTGTGACAAATATAACAATGGTGTAGTAATAACTAGTATGAAAATACCAAAAGTCTATATTGTTGAACATACATGCTTTGAGAAGTTTCTAACTGTTGAACTAGAAAATATTCAGGCAGTTAAGAGATGTATCTATGATCTCACATTTGTTATTGGTAAACGGGAATGAATGCAGCAATTTATCTAAGTATGTTGACAGATATCCTATGAAGCTAGGCATAGACATATCCCTAAAACAGCAATGCAAAAGATGTATACATTGTTAGAGCTTTCTCCCACCGCCCCTATTTTCCTTGAAATATTTGTTGAGCACTTTTATGTGAAATACCTAATGAACACAATAAATATTTGTTTATTGCAATTTATAAAGAAATTACGCTTAGCGGTTAGGGTTACTAGGCTAAGAATCTATAGGTCATCGTTTCGATTTTCGAACCTGGTAGAACATAACGCTCTTGAGCGAGGTGCATGATATCAAGTTGTTCTGGGACAATTAATTGAAAATAAGACACAACGGCGCTCCATATATATTTAGTCTGAAAATCTTGAAAATCTGGGCTAGTGCTTTTGTCATGTGTCTGAAACAGTAGATAGAGGTTTGACTATCAAAACTATAGATTTTCTCACTATGTGAGTTTTTGCTATTATTATTATTTTTGTTTAACGCCAGGCCACTTCATATTAAGCAAACATTACAGTGACCAACTCGATTTTGTGCTTCAGACATAGAGTATTAAACGTAAACTTCCTTTTGAAGATGCAAGTATGCGTGATTTGAGAAATATTTTGTTGCTATTTATAACACGATGGAGACCATATAGAGGTTTTGGTCATTGATAGGAAACGTTAGTTAAAGACAAAGAGGTTGGCTTCTAGTTGAGTATAGACTGGCAGAAATACAATGCCAAGGATTATGAAATAATGGTGTTAGTGAGTCACTTGACACTATAGCTACAGATTATATTATAGTTGCAAACTATTGCACTCTTACAAGTTATTAAATTCAGTCTCAATAGTATTTGATCTCAAAATGCTTGTTAAACTGTTCTAGTTATCAATATTTAAATGTAGCTTCAGGTGGCGAGCTGGTAGGATTGTCAACATGTCGGGGAAAATGCTTAGCGGCATTTCGTCCGTTTTTACTTTCTGAATTCAAATTCCACCAAGGTTGACTTTGCTTTTCATACTTTCGGGGTCGATAAAATAAGTACCGGTTGAACACTGGGGTCGGAATAATCGTCTGAACCTCGCCTCTCGAAAGTGCAGGCCTTGTGCCTAAATTTGAAATCAATAATTGAGTGCAGTTTTAGGTAGCGGGCTGGCAGAATTGTTAGCACGCCGGGGAAAATGCTTAGTGAGATTTCGTCCATCCTTACGTTCTGTGTTCAAATTCCGCTCAGGACAACTTTGCCTTCCATCCTTTAGGGTTCTATAAAATAAGCACCAGTTGAGCACTAGTCCCCTCCCTCAAAGTTTCAGGCCTTGTACCTTTGGTATTATTATTATTATTTTATTATTATTATTATCATTATCATTATTATTATTATTATTATTATTATTATTATTATTATTATTATTATTATTATTATTATTATTATCATTTTCATTATCATTATTATTATTATTGTCATTATTATTGTTATTAAGACAGTAATGTAGTAGAATCGTTTGCACACCGGGAAAAATGCTTAGTGGCATTTCGTCCGTCTTTACGTTCTGAGTTCAAATTTCACCTACGATGATTTGCCTTTCATTATTCCCGGGTCGGTAAAATAAGTACTAGTTGAGCTCTTGGGGTCGATGTAATCGACTTACCCGTCGCCCGGTACTGCTGTCCTTGTGTCAAATATGAAACCATTAAGGGTTGATTTACTAAGAGCAATTCGAGTGCTGCCACCTAGGACGGAGTATTATTGTTTAGCATAAGTTCAAGCTTTGAATACAGTTTTGGTGATAATGAGTTAAATGTTATTTAAAACAGGTAGCACTCTAGGTAAATTGAATATAATTCCAGCGATAATAATGTTGATGGAAGTTTAGTTATATCCTCTGCAAAACTAGCTGCAACAGCTACTACAAACAACGTACATGCTATCAGATATAAATTATATAAAACGTTCATCAGATATGAGATGCTGTTAAGTACGATAAGCTTAAAATATGTAAATATGCATTTCACCGTCACATAGCCACACAGCAGCAATGATAACGATCACCTCCATTTATTGGCGTCCATTGATCTAATGATTCGAACTCATAAAATATACCCAATTGTCGGTTGACGTTACAATTCTTTATCACAATAACGTAAGTCCGACCAGAGATATTGACAGATGGCCGTTTTAAAATCCCTACAGTCGCCTCATATGTACCCAGAAAATGATATATGTTCTTCTCCATGTGTTTACATATACTCCATATCAATTACGTGCATTTTTTTTTCCCAACGATGGCACCGCTAGATAATTACAGTTAATCACACGTCGATCAGAATCACTACGTGCACTCATATACATTAAAAATATGCCAAAGAATTAAAGATAAAATACATTTATAATGAAAACATTGATTGCCTGCAACTAATAGAATATTATTAAGCAAGTAGTATGCTTTAAACTGCTATAGATACAGGGAACCACTAGACTACGATTCATACAGTGAATACATTTATGCATGAATATTAATTTCCAGATAGGAAAGCAGAGTGTAATTAGAATTCGTTTAAGTTAGAAACACAGAACATGCCAAATTATAGTCGTATGGTATCCTTATACTAACATTTCATGTACCCCAATCGTCTGAAATAAAATTTTCATTGTTTTTATTTACCCAATGCTCAATAGATATCATCTAGCTACGCAACTCTCAAGTGGATATTACACTTATCAGATATGGTCTATATTCCAGTTCTTAGCTCTATTCCTATTAGTATCTTACAGACTGCAATGCGAATTTACTCAGCCATATTTTCATTTGAAAGAATTCCCGAAATGCTAATATTTGAATATGGATCCTCAACAGTTACACAAGTATTTGTCATTTCTCATTGCTTTAAATATGAGACTGAGCGGGAAGATTTCAATGTTTCATAAATTAATATTTTCTTTCGCTAGTCATTGATTAGTTGCGCGAGAATTCTGCACAAATTAGATTAAATAGGAATTAAAACTATAATTGTGTTAACTGACAGAAAGGTGAAGAGTAATTTGTAAGGGATACAATGACACTGGGTTAGGTTTATAATATTGCATCAGTTACACTTTTAAGTGTATGGTGAGTGATAATGAGAAGCGTGCGTTTTGCTAAAAGTTTTTAAGAATCTTGTTTATAACACATACGCTGTTAATACGTCTTTCTCAACAACCGTTAACTTTTCCCCACTGTCTCTTCTTCTTCTTCTTCTTCTTCTTCTTCTTCTTCTTCTTCTTCTTCTTCTTCTTCTTCTTCTTCTTCTTCTTCTTCTTCTTCTTCTTCTTCTTCTTCTTCTGCTTCTTCTTCTTCTTCTTTGTCCTCCTGCTTTCACTCGATTTTCCTTACACATATCTTCTTCTCATCTTGGCTCTGTCTAAATATATCCCCATTCTTTCATTTTGTTTCATAACTTACTTTCTCATTCCTAGTTTCCTCTCACTGGTTCTCATACTACATCACTCAATACATTTTTAGCGTAACTTCAATGTCGGAGACTGGCAGCAAATATTGCTAGAATAAAACATTACGAGTCCATGTTTCTCTCATACTCATCTCATGTTATACACTCTCATGATCGAACGAGTAAATATCATTTAACAAAAGCTGTAAATAACAGGGCAAGTCTTGTCTTGCACTGAACTCTAACTGAATATCCCACATTTTTGCTACAATTAGAATTACCGAGACAATTTAGAGAACTCTTTTCTGTATTCTGTATACGGGTGAGCGAGGTGATTTATTGCTAGAAAAAAAATATATATATGTGTGTATATATAATATATATATATATATATATATATATATATATACACACATATAAACACACATGCATATTTGCATATAAATATTTATACACAGACACTTACATATATACAGAGATACATATATATATATATACATACATATATATATATATACACACATATAAACACACATGCATATTTGCATATAAATATTTATACACAG
>NC_068986.1:85987299-85988264 GCF_001194135.2 Octopus bimaculoides | reverse complement strand
TTTATATATACACACACATATATATATATATATCCATATATGTGTGTGTGCTTGTATATATGCATTTGCATGTATATGTATGCATATGTATGTATGGATATATATATATATATATATATATACTTATACACACACACTCACACACACACACATATATATATGTGTGTGTGTGTTTATGGGTGTATATGCATTCATAGATATAGAAAATATATACTGCATAACAAAGTTTACATTAACACCAGCACACTTAAATATATATATACTTATTAGTGTTTGTGTTAGTGTGAGTGTCTGTTTATGTGTGTGCGCGCGCTTTAGTGCATATGTGTCCACTTATAAATAACTCTGTGACTGTGCTTTGCAGAGAATTCTAGACTGGCTATCATTTTTATGTTACATTATTTTTTTTCATCCTCCACTACCGAGATAAAAATCGCCGATACAATATCATTTACTGTAGGCAGAGAGAATATTCTGTTTGATAGACTTTAGAGATCTCAGATGTGTTTGCTTTAGAAAGAACCTCATTATGTTTGAAATGTGTACGATGGTATTGGGAGTCTTGACGAGGAAATGGAGTGGCGTAGTATCATGGCGTCGGACGCTTTTAGGGCAAGGTTAGTGGATGCAAGCTGAAGTTGGATTCCGTGGGCGCAAATTTGAGATGTTTAGTTAACATTTAAAAAAAATGGAGGGTAATGGAATAAAAGAATAACAAATGCCAAACGTCAGAGTAATTTGAAAGAATCTATCGACAAAAAAAAAAAACAATTCTATATATGTATCAGTGTGAACATGTTTATGTATGGATCTTTATATATGTATGTTTGTATGTTTGTATGTACAGACACACACACATATGTATTATAATATACACATGTATAAATCTATTACAAAATTATATATATCCATCTATTTATCTATATATATATATATTTACATATATGTGTGTGTGTATATATATA
>NC_068986.1:85985052-85986879 GCF_001194135.2 Octopus bimaculoides | reverse complement strand
GAGAGAGAGAGAGAGAGAGAGAGAGAGAGAGAGAGAGAGAGAGAGAGAGAGAGAGGGGACATTTTATAACCACATACATATAAATATACATACATATGTATAAATGAACATAAGCATATAAATATACATACATCAAGCATATTATGCATATATACATAGAGATGGAGCGGTACTTAAACACTTAAAAGTTCGTTTCATAAAACGTACACATGCGTTCATCAAACACACACAAGCATTGGCACGCAAGCACACAAACATACAGACACCATAAGCACGCATATACACAAATGTTCATACGCATGCAGACTCACTCACGCAAGGACAGACGGACACGCAAACACGCACACATTAACAGGCGCACGCGCACGCACACGCATATGTATGTTTATATCTGGTTTTGTATGAATCGCAGTCGATGTGTTTATAAAAATTAACGCATCACTATATACTGAAATAAGCATTTCATATAATTTCCTTATTTTCTCCCTCTTTTCCCCTTTCTTTATATTTTCTTAACATCTTCCATTCTCTGCATTCTGCCACTCCCATAGAGTTTATGCCATCATTCTGTAAGATAGAGATCAACTCCCTACTAATACATATGTACATATGTATATATATATATATATACGTATATATTTTCATGTACACACACACACACATATATATATATGTATGTATGTATGTATGTATTATGTATGTACGCGCACGCTATGACATGTGAATGTATGCGTATGTGAATATGTATATGTAAGCAAACATTTAGAAAATACTCATTTTGATAAGATATTTTGAATGTGATTCTTTGGCAGAAATAAGAGGGTAAGTGTATTTGGGGCACAAACAATAACTTGTGTTTATAAATTTCATTTGGGTGGTGACGAGACATTTATGTCTGCACGAAGAGGAATGTATATATATTCATACATACATGCATACATACTTACATGTATACACACATAAATACATACATAAATACATACATACATACATACATACATACATGTATGCATGCATGCATATATACAAATACACGCACACACAGAGAAGGGGAACGAGAAAGATGGAAAGATATAAATATTTGTTTATATTACATTGATATCTTTACGCTTATCTAACATCTTTCATTAATGTTTAATTCTCAATCTATCATTATTTTTTCATTTCTTTTCTTCCTCTTTAACCAGAAAGGCGTTGCTCCAGCCTGACCTTAGTCGTAATGTATGAACCAAATCAAAGAATGAAAAAAACCCTTTTTTTATATATTGCTCTATTTTTCAGGATATCTGTTTCCACTTTTAGATATTTCTCCTTTTTTTCTGTGTTTATTTTCACATTTTTCTTTGAATTTTGTCATTTTCTTTACATATTTTTTACTCTTTGCTTTGTTTACTTATCCGTAGCGTTCCGTTGTAATTCATTCGTTGTTATCATTTTCATTTATACTTTCAATTTTCCATCATATTTACTGTTTTACTTATATTCCCAACATATTCTCAACCACATCCCTATTAAACTCCCAGCACTTCTCTCTTTCAGTCTGTGTGTCCTTCCCTAGTTCTCCATATATTATTTAGTCACTTACTTAAAGGTCAACCTGGATTAAGCTTGTAATCTAACAAACCTTTGTAAGCCTATATTGTTCGTCAATAATTTCGATTTTAAAATTAGTAAGAACAGACCTGCGTAGATCATTAATATTTTCTAACCAAAATGACTAACATACGCTAAAGATGACTTTGAAGCAGTTGTTGCAAAAAATAAATCTAATTTGGTTAATCTCAGTCAATTATTGATATTCATATGTATATATATATATATATATAT
>NC_068986.1:85983655-85984380 GCF_001194135.2 Octopus bimaculoides | reverse complement strand
TTTAAGATGTACAAAATATAAATATATAACAAAAAATATAAATGTAAATAAAAATACCTGCGTATATAAATGTATATAAAAATGTATGCGTAATTGAGTATAAATATTATGAAAGTCTAAAAATTAAAAAGTATCTGACGATCGTTTCGCGGACTTTATTGCCTCCACAATGTAATCAATATAGATTAGCATACTGGTAATAATTACGCTCGTCAGAGATGAATAGAGTTATTATATACGTGTTAAAAACGAATGGTATATATAATAAGATGATATTAATTAAAATATTAAAAATATTAAAAATATTGAAAATATTAAAATGTACACTGTCCTTTAAGTGTTTGTAAAAGTAATCCGTCCTATAATTTGGAAAATTCATATTTTTCATTTGTAGAAATTTTAAATGATATATAGTTTTTTTTTTAAAGTGATATGTTTTTCAGAATATTTACGAATTCCAATATATAATTATAGTAAAGTTCATCTTGTTGTTGGATATATTGGTAATCCTATGAATCACAACAATATTTTAATTTTTAGACTTTCATAATATTTATACTCAATTACGCATACATTTTTATATACATTTATATACGCATGTATTTTTGTGTATATTTATATTTTTTATATATATTTATATTTTGTACATCTTAAATTTAAATTTAATTATAATTCAAAATATTACTGTCACATTAAACATATATCTTTCGGAAATTTGGATATTG
>NC_068986.1:85981516-85983579 GCF_001194135.2 Octopus bimaculoides | reverse complement strand
TATATATATATACATAATATATTTGTATGTGTCTATATTAGATGTGAGTATGAATGTATATGTATATACATATATATAGATCTACATATGTATGCATATACATACCTATATGTGTGTGTTTGGTCGTGTGTACGTCTGTGTATACACGTACATATTCGGTCAATGTATGTTTGTATTTTGCGATCCATGTTGATATGTGTGAGTGTGTGCGTGCGTTTTTTCTAGAGTTATTAACTGCATATATGTTATTCCTAATATTTCCAGCACTTCCATATACCTAACAGAAGAGTTCTACTTAACAGAAGAATTCCATCCGTCAAGCTTTGCATGTGACGTCGGTAAATTTAGGATCGTTAATTGGTTTTGCCTATCTAATTTTCCACATGCATTGTCGAACAACTAACTATTTAATCCATGTAGGCATCTTACACAAACTTTAATCATTCTAACAATTAGAGCAATTAACCAGAGTTCAGATTTGCACTATAAACGTAGAAACCAGACTAGCGCACTAAGTAACGTACCCACTTTTGTCGAGAGAGGGCCACTTAAATTAGTATTATAGCAATAATTTAGGTATCTTTCATCTTTAAAGTCATTAGAATTAGGATGTTATTCCAGAATGCCTTCGGATTCCACTCCACAGACATTAATTCATTTTAATTAACAAACTTTATGTCTATTCTAACCCATATTTAACCGCCTTAAACCACCTTTAAAATGTTCTTTTTGTCTAAAATGGTCGTTCAATGATATTTATGGTTATCTACTAACTTATTTGCTTTTACAGATGAAGATGTCAATGATGATACACGCATAGAAGTACATATATTATGAAACATAGAAATGATTTTATGGAATTACAATGAGAAATGTTTTTCTTAGTTTATAATCTGATTATTACAGATTGCGCAACGAATCCTATTTGAGTATGTGAAAGATTGGCCCTGAATAAAACTGCCCAAATAATGTATCTATGCAGAAACAGACATATATGTGTTTGTGAATGCATTAGTATGTGTATACACTAGCGTGTTTGTTTATCGGTACAAGTAAAGAGTAATCATGTTATTAAAATGCTATAATGTAATTGGCTGGAAGATGAAATTTCACAAGTCGTTTCTCCGAACTACTAGTTGCACATGTCCACACAGTATAGACTAGCTTTGATATACAATAAATATAAATAGTATGATATAGAAATAGCATGAACAGTGTTCTTTCGATTACTTTAGAAGTAAAATGTTTAATCGAACTTGCAAGTGATATCCCCGTCTAACAGGCCAAGCATTACCTAAATTAATCTCTTTGCATTTTCGTATAAATGAAAATTATAATGTATTAAATAGAATGACAAAGTAAGCTATTCATGTTCTAGATATATTACAATTTCCCATAATAGAGTTTATTCTAGATATCTATTCCCCAACAATATAGTTAATTCCCTTATTTGTAGCCACACTTCTCACAGAAATTGGCCCCTGAACGGTTATTGTCTTTTGAAAACCAATTCAATTGTGTTTAAATCAACATATATTAACACAGCCCTTGGGGCTGACTTTGGTTTAACCTAAATTTGCCCCATGATACTTTTTTGTCAACGTATAGATACATTTAACAAACCTAGAAGAAAATTATTTACAAATATTTTCAGACTTTGCTTTAAATAATGAGTAATTGCACGCATAAAGTTCAGTCATACTGTTTTTTCAGTACATGGAAAACTTTGAAATCTTCATTGCATAGTTGGTTAACGTGAGAAAATATTCGTATTACTTCATCATAAACGTTTTAAATTAATGTTCGGCTTTGCTGATATATTAGACATCTTCTAAAATTTCTTCTTAATTATGGTCATAGAACTTGTCCTTTGGAGTAGAATCACTTAAAATAAATGGAATAATTCAATGCCAGTTATAACTCGAAGGGCGGTTTATTTCACAAGTATTGATATATTTTCTTCCATATTTTTGTTAGCATACAAATGAATTTTCAGAAATATCTTCTAAGATGTATAAATGTACATATGCATGTATGTCTGTTGATATATATATATATATATA
>NC_068986.1:85975496-85979102 GCF_001194135.2 Octopus bimaculoides | reverse complement strand
ATATATATATATATATATATATATATACGACGGGCTTCTTTCAGTTTCCGTCTACCAAATCCACTCACAAGGCTTTGGCCGGCCCGAGGCTATAGTGGAAGACACTCGCCCAAGGTGCCACGCAGTGGAACTGAACCCAGAACCATGTGGTTGGTAAGCAAGCTACTTACCACACAGCCACTCCCGCGCCTAAAATATTACTTAAGGTCACTCTTAATGTTTATTGTATTGAAAATTATTTTCAATTCCATTTCAACGTAGGCAAAGTTGAGTTCGGCAGAGTTTGAACTTAGAACTCAAAGATAGACGAAATGCATATACCAGCTAGCTAACGCACACACACACATAAAAGTCTATCCGGTTTCATGATGTACAAATTCCAGTGAAAATTTCTTATTTCTAAGCAAAAAGCCGGGTTTATAACTATTGGTGAGGAATTAAATACATAACCAAGACAGTTCGTACGTACATACATACCTACATACATACGTACATACATTATATACATACATACATACATACATACATACAGTCCTTCGGCAACATCTTTTCAACACCAAGTTCGGACGTCTATCTCTTGACCGAGTTTCTATAAATGTGGCTGATAACATCGTAACACTTGGAAGACATCTCCCTGAGCATCTCTTTGTCTAATAACCTATAATACATTCACAAAGAAGTCATACGACTCTACTGCAATGTATCATCAGATGAAAGGATGAGCCTATAAGAGCAGAGTCCATACATGAATATGTTAGTAGAAAACTCTGTGATAATAGTAACATCGATCATCAAAGCAGTTTATCATGGACCAATAGCCAGATTACTATCTCCCAATTTGAAGGGTATGCGTTTGGAATCCAGGAAGAGGAAATATCAACCAATTACCTGATGCACAAAAGTGACAGAGATGTAAAATGTAACAACCGATGCAGACTTTGTGGAGTTCGCACAGAAGATATCACCCACATCATAAGCAGTTGTCCAAAAATGTCATCACCGATGAGAAATGACGTTGTAGCTAGGACACTCTGTAATAAAATCCGTCGGAAGGATAATCCCGAGGACAAACAATAAGAACCCACAGTGTGGTAGAAGCCATAGCCACTCATATTAAAAAGGAATACTGGTGGTATGTACCAGTGAAGACCTCAACAATATGTAAGCACAACAGACCAGAAAAAATGATTTGGGATAGAGAAGAGAAACTGTGCACAGTTGCGGAAATTAGCTGCCCAGCGGATGTTAACACAAAGCTGAAGGTCAGTAGAAAGAACACCTATGCTTAACTATTGAAATATCTGCAGTTACTATATCCACATTACAAGTTCAGGTTAACACTTGTAATTATAGAGGCGCTGGGATTTGTAAGACCTAAATACCAATCTTGAGAAATTAGCCTTCTCAAAACCAAAAAGGAGAAAACTAATTCGAAGTTTACAAATCTATTCCATCACTAGAACTGTAAAAATCTGTAAAACTTTCCAGAAGTTTATCATTTAAACATATATGTGATGTCTAGATATGCAAATATATGCATGAGAATACGTACATAAAATATGCAAATCTGCACATACATACACACATACATATATACACACATAACCTGTTGTTGATATTGAAATTCCAGTGAAGGAACCTTGGATCTAGGTTAGAAACCGGTTCTTTCTCTATTGGCAAGAAATCTTGAAATAAATTGAATAATGACATACATACATACATACATATATACATACATACATACATACATTCATACATACATACATACATACAAACATATACGTGAACATCTATATACTTAAATTTTCGTTTATCTTTCTTGCTCGCTACAAAGTTATGGTCTTTCTCACCTTCACTTGCATTAGCATACATACCTCACATATCCAATATAGAAAGCGCCTTTATAGTGTCGCAGGAGAAAAAGTCAATTGTCAATTATGTCACATCCATCTGTGGTACCATTGGGAGGATATACTGTATAATGGAGTCCTAGATATTTTTATATCTAAACGTTAAAGAAAGGATATCTACAGTTGGGAGACTTTTGTTCATAGTTCTCGATCTGGTATCACATGCGGCTAAAGAATAACGTATATCCATACAAACATCATAGATGTTCGTGGAACTGAAGCTATATGGTAGAAAAAAAGAAGCAGATCACACACGTTGTGAAATACAGCCACTGAAGTACCAGAAACACCACGAAGATGCTACAGCCATCCGGTTACAGACGTATCATTTCTTATTTCGATTACATTCGTTATCGCCACGAAATTTATGGCCTTGAGTCCGGAATTTTGCATACAGTTACTACTGTAGCATATTCCTAACACACGCTTCAAAAGTTCTATGTCTTAACTAATAAATCTTACAGGAAATACCTCTCAGTATTTCTGCCCTTGGGATTTCTCACCCAATTTGTTTATTTTTTTCCAACAGAACCCATCATACTAAAACATTTCTGCATAAACATGGACCACATCGCCTTCATCATTGTTGGAGAAATTGCATAAAGTTACACATGATTTTGTGATGTTCTACTACCATGCATTTCCTACTAAATCTCGATCTTTCTGAAAATGTTGCTCATACATCTATCGATCTTCCTTTCTCTCTATTTGTGCAATTTACTCCGCATCAATTCCATCTCAAGAACATGCAGCCTAACACAGTCAGATGACATGATTGGCATGTGCACTGTCATAGACGTAGTTATGTTACGTCTTGTAAGCAACTATCAGATGCGACAGGCTGTCACATTATACAAAGCCGCCATCTTAAAATGTCTGATTGTCAATGGGAAATTAATTCCACAGATATCATTATGTATTAGTTTGAACAAGCTCTATACAAAACGGTTGCCTTAATCTAGATTATCGCATTTGATTTTCTCACATATTCTCGCATTTGATTTTCTTTACTAATAATATTATCTCACATCCTTCCGTTTTCTCTTTTACTCCCTTTCAATATTCTTTAGTTCTTTCTTTCCCATTTTCTGCAATTTCTCAGGACGAGTTCCTTCCCTGTTAACTATCAGTCATCCTCTGTCCATACTGATTCGTGTTTTGCCACATCATCATCACCATCATCATCACCCTCATCATCATCATCATCATCATCATCATCATCATCATCATCATCATCAACATAATCGCCATCATCATCAAGACCAGCAACAGTAACAGAAACAACAACAGCACTACCACCGTCGTTGTCATCTTCATCATCGCCACTACCACCACCACCAACAACAACAACAGAATCATCATCATCATCATCATCATCATCATCATCATCATCGTCGTCGTCGTCGTCGTCGTCATCATCATCATCATCCGCATCATAATAAGTGTCATTTTTGTGTACTTATTCCATTTGTAACAACCATCCTGGTATTGGAGTCAACAAATACTAGGTAGAAAATCTGGTGGATTTTTTTTAAATGTGTTTTTTTTTTCTTTTGATTTCTGTCGTTTATGTTCGAGTTCGTAATCTCGCTAGTGTCAACTAACGTTTCAACATATCTGGCGTCGATAAAATAAGTATTCACAATGTAAACTGTTTCACGTGCACCTACCAATGCACGAAGAATATTTGAATTTC
>NC_068986.1:85971668-85972729 GCF_001194135.2 Octopus bimaculoides | reverse complement strand
TATATATATATATATATATATATATATATATATGTATGTATATACATATATACATATGTATGTATGTGTATGTATGTACGTATTTATGTCTATAAGTATAAGCGTATCTAATTAAACCTTTCTTGAGTGATATACCAAGTGTGCCCTTTTCTATGTTTGTCTTGAGATAAATCAACTATTCTTACACAAACACGCAAAAATATACATGCGTGCAAATACGCACGCGCACACACTCTCTCTCACACACACACACACACACGAACGCACATCTAATCACAACTTACACACATTGACATTTCCGTATCATCGGTAGCAAGAATGTGAAAATTGTTTATCTATAACCAATTCTGAATCTCCTAAATGTTGTACACATATATATATACACACAATATACTCCTTACGCACACGAAGGAACACTTACACATACATAGTATTAAACATATAGAAGTAGGAAAAGAGAAACTTGCAGACAAACACACACATACACAACCATACGTACACTCCTATTGGCTAATGCAAGCGGAACCATGATCTGTGGGAATACAGTTGTACTCTTATATAGGTTTTCAGTTTAAAAGGCATAAATATAAGAACCAATACAGATATAAGTTTGTATGTGTTTGCATGTGTATGTATGTATGTATGAATATATGTATGTACAGATATATTCCTGGAATTAGCGCGCCAAAACGAAGACTTTTGAATTTTACCATTAAGCTGTAATTAGCAGAACCATATGCACGCGCACCCATGGCGGTGGGCAACTCTGTATACGATTCTGATGATTGCGGTTACATTACAAATCAGGCTGAAGAGGAATGGACAAATGGTAAGATTTGTTAAATCCGAAACCAGTTCCTGTTTAAGAATGCTTTTTAGGTGATTTTAAATGTCTTGCCCGCTCACGTTTCGGTATGCTGCTATATTTCATGTTGAGAACAATTTAGGTCTTAATAGACACAAGATGTGATCTATTTCTAGCACATTAATTGTCCACGTTAGTGGTCAACGTCATTTTTTAAAAATATATATATATATATATGTATATGTTTATATGTATA
>NC_068986.1:85963637-85968343 GCF_001194135.2 Octopus bimaculoides | reverse complement strand
TTCTTCTTCTTCTTCTTCTTCTTCTTCTTCTTCTTCTTCTTCTTTTTCTTCTTCTTCTTCATCCTGCCCTTTTTCTTCTTTTTCTGCTCATTATTATTATTATAATAATTATTATCCTTATTATTATTGACTGAGAGAGCAGTGCATACCATCAAATTGACACTGGGGTAAATATACGAAGCCCAGTATACCCATCATGACTACCCGTCTGATAAGGGTACACCAGGCACATGCATCACAATCATATGTGCGCGACATGGTGATCTCATATCAAGGTAAACAGCGCATGACCTAGCAGGTGGGACCCAGTTAGAATTTTCTTCAGGTAGTGTAGCCCATCCTGCTCAAAAGGTCCATGTATAAGGTTTGTTTAAGGATGTTGAGCAAAACACCCATGTTTCCAAAGGTGAATTATTCAAACACCAAAGAATTCCTCTCAACACATGGCTATGATGCTCCCCCACTACGTCTGCTCATGATCAGAGATGCACATATCGTCAGCCACCAACTGGTTAAGGTCAAACAACTGACAAGCAAATCTGTGGTATTAAGCAGAATATTTGCTGTAGCCCATATTTTATACCAAAACAAAACAATGTATATCATAAAACTTCCAATCAATTAAGATTAGAAGCCAAGAGAACCACTGCCTGGTACTGCATCCGGGCATTTCTTCTTCTTCTTCTTCTTCTTCTTCTTCTTCTTCTTCTTCTTCTTCTTATTATTATTATTATTATTATTATTATTATTATTATTATTATTATTATTATTATTATTGTTCAGTAGTTTTCATTTTATAACGTGCTTTCACTTCACTACCGAGCTCAGCTCTGTGCGCTTTGGGTATGTGCTGTGGTTTGCTGTGGTGCTCTTATGTTTACTGTATTGAAAGTGTTTTGCGTAGAATGTGTGCAGTACCCAGTAGTGCAATTTTCTGTATGTTATATATATTTGTAAGTCCTGGTGTTTTTGTTATGTATATTTGTCTGAATATTATTATTATTATTATTATTATTATTATTATTATTATTATTATTATTATTATTATTATATACTAAAAAGATTGACCTAACTCTTCACAAAGGTAAGCAGACAAGACGAATAGCGCGATGCGATTGCAATAGATATTTTATCGTTTGAACGATGTTTCGACAGCAAGACTGACTTTGTCGAGTTTAAAATAAAAGTGATAAAAATTCAAAATTATAGAAATTTACCCAGCGTCCATACGTTGATGGAATGTCATCTCAGTCTTCAAGTTTCAATTTTACAACTGGCGAAAAGAAAAAGAATAGGAAAGAAAACGAAAAAAATATTTAATCAAATTGACATACAGGATTACTGGGAACATGCAAATGTTTTTGTACATTATTATGTCAAACGTGGTTACAGTGAATCACGATTAAAGGAAATAGCGAATGACATAACTAAGATTAACAATGAAAGTCAAAACTTCACGCATAATTTTAGCAAGCACTATACAATATGTAACAGAATTCCTTTAGCGCTTAACTGGCACCGAAATTTCGCTGGCATTTCAAAAGTGTTGTGTGAAAGTTACCAGCATGTTGCGGAAAAATATCCATGTTTCAAACAGGTGTTCCCTCAGCCACCCATTGTAGACTTTAGACGGAATAAAAATATAGAACTATGGACCTCTATTTCTGACTCCAAGAAGATTGACATATGAGTATCTGCACACTGTACCTTGAAAAACAGCCGCAAGCGAGGTAAGTCCTGTTCATTGTGTAACAACATGAGTCAAGTGATTTCCATCAGGAATCATAGCAGAAATATTATGACTTATACAGAAGGTAGAAACCTGCATAACTAAGTTAGATAAACCGTACTTTCAGGGCCGTTGTAAGATATAGAAAGTTAGTGAGAAGTGATTTATTGATAGATGCTACTATTAATCTTGTAAAAGGAATCTTTAAACATGTATATAATTCGAAAAGATTAATTGAACTAGTTAATTATAACTTGGATGTACACAATGATATATTAAGTAAGTTTGGAAACACTTCGAGCTGCAAACTGGAAGCTTAAGCCTAATACTGAGTGTTGCCAATTGTAGTAGTGCATCGAATTGAATTGGTTCATAGTATGCCACATACAGGATTCAAAGGGATGAAAGCTAGAGATGTTATAAATGAAAAGACAAAAGAGCACAATACCGATCTATATCACACGTGAAGTAATTTTTTAGCAAATAATACAACTCCGTTTTCGGATTTAGTTTGCAAGATTCTTCATGCGAGTTCGTGTGTTGAAGCATATTTTGTTGTATTTGGAGAGAGTCATTCTCTTTTAGTGCCTGATTATTTAACACAATCACCGATAAAGTTTTCATTCATTTACTTATTTATTTGTCTAAAATTTTCGTTGCCTCGTTGATTCAGTCCATTATCCGAGCTGTGTTGTTTTTTGTTTTTTTGTGCGCATGCGTGTAGGTCAGTATACATGTATGTGTGTGCGTGTGCACACGTATTTATATATGTATGTGTGTACGTTTGTATGTATATATTCTGCATGTTCATATGTTTGTGTATTCGTGTTAGTGTGTTTTTATGTTTGTGTGTACCTCTGTCTTCTTGTGTGTGCATGTCTGTATGTCTCTTTATGTTTTTTGTGACTATGTATTGTGTCTGTATGTATGGAAATGTGGTGTATATGGTCACGTCTTTCAGTCTTCATTTGTGTATGTATGTGTTTATGTGTGATTATCTGTTCATATTACCTATGTGCCTATCCGTCTGTATGTCTATCTGTTTACATTCATATCTATTTACCTACATACATATACACATACATATACGTAAACGTATACATATACACACACGCACATATACACATACATACACCTACATAACAGCCCACTAACTAGTCTACCTGTATATAAATATAAACTTTGAGTATGGTGGTATGATTACCTACTACTTGTATTTCCTATTTAGTACTGTGGATGTTTCATTTATGAGGACGTACTCTTGTATTTGTCTGAGTGTTGGGTCCTTTGGGTGCTTGGATAAAATGCGGATGTAAAGTTGAATCGGGATGCCTCTGTCTTGGTCCTTGGAATGTTGGTAGAGTATGGAAGACTCTTTTTAGTCGTCATATTGTTGCAAATGTTCAATCAGTCTTTCCGCAATGCTCTTCGATGTCTCCCCTTTGAATGTCATGTTCATGTCTTTACAAGCAACTTCTATGCACCTTATGCTGTAGACTACATTTCTAGTTTTACAGTTAATGCCAAGGTTTAACCTACATACCATGCAGTTATCATTGGTGCATGTGGTATTCTCAAAGAGATATGTCCTACGTAGTTGTGATCTGATAGAGTTCCCTAGATTTTCAACGATCTTACTGTTGAGTTTGGTCTCCTTCAGATCTTTCCTAAATCTACGGGCTAGCTCTCCATGGGCGGTGGCTTCCACATACATCACTCTTTGATATTTGTCGGTTTAGTACCACGTGTGCACCCTGTTTGCTTTGTCACAAGCTCTTTTATTCGATTCCAGTCTTTACTTCTATATCTAGGGTAGGTACCACTGTTTTCATTACATATAATGCTATCTAACTTCTTTCTAGCACCCCTGTATACTCGAACCGTATCTTTCTGATCATATCCAGAGAACTGCATGCGGTGCATAACGTTCTGTACATGTTTTTTTTTCTTTTCATATGGTTTGCATATCGGGGACACGTTGTTCATTATCCTAAATAAGTCTGCCATCAGTATGCTAATTTTCATGGTGTGTGACAAATTTGAGTTCTTGTGAACAACATATTTGAAACCCATAGCTTTCTTCTTTGTTTGTGTGTGTCTTTCCTTACTAATGATCAGTCAAAGGACCACTGATGAGGTCACAGAAGTGTGACGAAAGAACTCTGGCCGAAATACGATTATTATAAATATTGGCATTACTATCTTACGTGATTTCACCGGTGTTGTGAATCATCAGAGGCGGCCTGCTTCATAACGAATTCTAGTTCGAAAATCAGTCGAACTGATAAAGTATAATAATGGCCAAGCAACTGGTGATATCGCAAAATGCCTGCGGGGCTACGAATGAATTACCTATTAGCATTATTAACAGTGTTTGTAACAAATAAGAATTAGCACAAACACATTAAATTGGATGTGTTGTTTAGATCGCTTTAGCCTGCTGCTAAAATCTAGTTCTTGAGATAAGACTTCACATAATTGTTTTTCTGTAATGTACTCTCTTTTTACCCCATGTAGATACATGCTTTAAGCCTACATATGTTTATCCGGCTTCCTCCCTCTTTAGATACATACGACAGCTTTCCAAACAGTTTCTGCCTACCAAATTCTGTCACAAAGACATTGACGGCCCGGGTTTATTGCGGAAGACACTTGCGCAAAGTGCGACTGCACTGAAAAACTTGTGGTAGCGTAGCGATCTTTGCAGATCTATATTCATGTGTATGTATATACATATGCTTGTGAATGTATATATATATATATTTCCTTCTGTTTTGTCGAACCGCTATGCTACGGTGACATAAACATTTTAATGCCGGTTGTTAAGCGGAGGTGGGGACAAGCACAGATACAAAAACATTTCTTAAACACACTCACATGCACACATACAGACCGACACACACGCGCACACACACACATACATACCATACATATAAGCACGCACACACACACACACACACATACACACACACACACA
>NC_068986.1:85959458-85963007 GCF_001194135.2 Octopus bimaculoides | reverse complement strand
ATATATATATATATATATATGTATGTATGTATGTATGTATATATATATATGGGTGGGGTGTACACACACACACATATATAGATTTACATAGGGAATTCATCTAGCTATAATGTAAGAGCACATCTTAGAATAAAGAGCTTTTGAGTTTTCTGTGCGCGATTTTGGTTTGGGTGGTTAAATCGTTGCTCAGCAATGAAGCCGCTGTTCAATGGAATTAGCTTTAAAACAAGTGGCACAACAAAGTTTAAGCTGTCAAGAAACCAACTACGCTTTAAGTTGTTGAATCAGTTTACCTTCTCCTACAAGGAAGTTCTAATTAGAACTAGGGGTGCTTTGCGCCCACTTCTCAATACACTAGGTAACACATGGCGGGGAATATGATAGGTGCTACCATTAGAATAGACGTGGTAACAAAAATAATCGCGAAATTCTGAACCGTCGTACCAGTTCTCCACTACCGGATACAGTTTAGAGTCATACACACAGACACACAGACACACACACAAACACACACAAAAACACACACACATATACAAGGAAGATATATGCCTACCTACTATCTGTTGGCTTACCTATTTTCCTACCTACCTGCTGCATGCATACATACATGCATGTCTACATACATACATACGCTGTTTGATGACAGCACGGGGATACAAGGCACAAATTATAGTAAGTTTTACGACTGACTGATAAAAAAAAAAATCAGTTAAAAGAAACGTTTTTAAAAATCGGTATCTAACAATAATAATGTAATAACAACGGTGGTGGGAGAAGGATAGTCACTTCTTCAGATGCATTAAATGCATTTTACTTAATTCTTAGCTCTTTTGCATTCAGGATACGATATCGATATATTTCAGCACAAATATGGAAGACGAGATTTTACGAGATAGCAGTGAAGAAAATTTAAATAACAAAAGTCTTGAATCATTTCTAGTATTATTTTCCAATTTAACATATATAAATATTTCGTTATCTTACTACTATGAAACAGCTTGCTAATTTGCAAACTTATTAATAAAGAAACACAACCTCAACTAAGTATATCTCCTGCATGTCTTATTAGCAAATACCCATAGAATATGTACACACCGTATCTCTTTATCTTTTGCCATTTATCTTGTATTGTTATAGCAAATTAACAGTTGATGAATGCATTTCTAATCTGATCATTATCATTGAAATCCATATCTCTACATAAGTTTATCTATTCAGACATCTAAATAGTATTTTAGATGCAATCGTGTTTAGATTTGTAATAAAATTAGAAAATAAACTAGACAATGAATCGTCTTTTCTATTCTGACTTCTCGAAGTTGAACTTCTATCAAACATTATGCTAACGAGGAGGATTTTCCGCTGTCTTTTCATCTGCTAAAACTAGTAGCCAAATATTCCTCAAACCATATCCTACTGTATTAGAAAAAGCCATAGAATATTGCAAGTTCTGTGTAAGTGGTGTGAGGTGAATGGGATGGCGCTATTTCAAGTGTGATCAAGGTGATAGCTATGTAACTATTTTTTTCCCTGCAAAGAGGAAGAAGATGAAATAGCTAGAGCTAGAATGACTTTGAGTGTGCAACAGCTCGAGTCAGAGCTAAGTTAAACAACAACAACAATAATAATAATAATCTTTTCTACTGAAGACACAAGGCCTGCAATTTGAGTGGACCGGGATATTCAATTACATCGACCCCAGTACTTAAGTGGTACTTTATTTATCGACCCCGAAACGATGAAAGGCGAGGTCGACCTCGGCGGAATTTGATCTCAGAACGTAGCAACAGGCGAAATACCGCTAAGCATTTCACCCGGTGTGCTAACGATTCTACCAACTCGCTGCCTTAACAACAATAATAATAGTATTTGTTATTCGGAAATTCAATAATTATGTCATACACACATTTGAATGAACGTTAAATGCAGTTTTACTGGAGATCTCTCCAATTTATATTGCTCTAAGAAGTTAGACAGAGCAAGTATCGATATCTGGATGCTGTACAGCGCATATCCAGTTTTAGGAATGTTTTCCTATAATTATACAGCATCTGATCGGTTTGGCCACAAATGACCCTCTATCGACACTGAGTGTCAAGATACCAACTCTAATCTCCTCTGTATGTTTGAGGGTTTGGTCCACTACTGAAGAATCTGACGGCACTGAGATGCATCCACTTCGATGTGAACGGTCATTCATTAAATTGTGTAAACCAGAACCAACTTGCCATGGTTCCCCAGTTCTGTTATCTGATAATTATTTTTAGTACCAACGCTACTAAATAGATCAGATTAGTCAGTCTCTCAATATTAGGACAGTTTGTTACTATGGGCAGAATTTTCTTGTTCTACCCAACTATATTCAATAATTCTTGTGTGAATCCGTTTGTTATAGTGTAACTTGTGCAAATCGATCCATATTCGCCTATATTATTAATTATCTTTTATTCTTTTTTCATTTGTTTCACTCATTGAGTTGCAGCCATGCTGGAGCACCATCTTGAAGGGTTTTATCGAACAAATCAACCCCAGTATATATATGTTTTCAGCCTGGTGCTTATTCCGCTAGTCTCTTGTTGCACACTTGCGTTATGGGAACGTAAACAAACCAACGGTGGTTGTCAAGCGGCGGTGAGAGACGAACATTACACAAACACAAAGACACTCATACAAGCACACACATAAGAGACACATACGGTGGGGCGTACACACATCTGTATATATGTGCTTGTGTGTGTGTGTGTCTCTGTGTGTGTATGCGTGTGCGTGTGCGATTGCGTGTGTGTGTGTGTGTATGTGTGTGTGCGTGTGTGTGTGTGTGTGTGTGTGTGTACGACGAGCTTCTTTCAAAACCTATCAAATACACTAGCAAATCCACTGAAAATGTTTTGGTCGGTCAAACGCTATGGTAGCAGACACGTGACCCAGTTGCCAAGTTATGAGAATGAGGCCAAGACTACATGGTTGGAAAGCGGGCTTCTTAACTACAACATCACCTCATTTCTTTTGTGCTGTTTTTTTTTTTATTGTTTCTGTTCGCTTCTTCTTGGCTTCAACTCCCTGATGTTCCACCATACTGTCTTTAACAATTTTCTCTGTAGTTTGTGGTAAACACCTGATATACTTCTTCATTTGAACAAATGATTCTACTGAAATTTGTATTATCGCGTTCAGCATTTCGGATTTTAGTTCATTGTTCTTACATGTATTGATTAGTATAAAGTAATCCTACACATTTTCACAGGTCAAAATTACACACACTCTTCCTATAATGATTTTATATGATTGGTATATAGTAATATAAGGTAAAAGTGTAAGTGTCATTTTTTTTATTACATTGTTTTTGTTTTTCTTTTTTATTCTTACCCTTTTATTTCCAACTTGCATTGTTGCGGCGTTTCAATGTCTTATGCTCATACAGTCACATGCATACAAACGCACGTACGAACACGCTTACATGTATATATACATTCATATATATATATATGTGTGTGTGTGTGTGCATGTGTGTGTGTGTGTGTGTGTTCGCGTGTGTATATGTATATATAT
>NC_068986.1:85953459-85959448 GCF_001194135.2 Octopus bimaculoides | reverse complement strand
TGTGTGTGTTCGCGTGTGTATATGTATATATATATATATATGAGGGGCACAAACAAGGTGTGAGATGAATGAAGATAGATAGCTAAACAGAGTGGGAGTAAAAGAAGAAGAAGAAGAAGAAGAAGAAGAAGAAGAAGAAGAAAAAGAAGAAGAAGAAGAAGAAGAAGAAGAAGAAGAAGAAGAAGAAGAAGAAGAAGAAGAAGAAGAAGAAGAAGAAGAAGAAGAAGAAGAAGAAGAAGTGGCAGGAGGATGAAGGGGAGGAGGGCAGTAAATGTGATGCTCAGTAACAGCATGTGTTCGTGTCTGAGAAGCCATAGTGTATTGCAAGTTTTGTGGAAGTGGTGTGAGGTGAATGGGATGGCGCTATTTCAAGTGTGATCAAGGTGATAGCTACGTGATAGCGTAATTAGCAGAAAATTAACTCAAGTGCTTAGATCAGATTTCTTAACAAGCTGTCTGCCAAAATAGATGACATTAGAGGCAAAAAAAAAAATAATAACAACAAAACCAAACAAATTTATTCAACAACAACAAGGGCAACTTTAAAAAAAACAACAGCATCAGTAACATGAACAACAACAACAACAACAACAACAACAACAACAACAGCAACGACAACAATTACAACTAATGCTACTAAAAATCGGTGGTGATGACAGCAAGAGCAGCACCATCAGCAATCAAAGCAGCTGCAATGATTGTGACTTTAGACGCTCTACTAGCAGGCAATGCATCCATAACGATCACGTCATCAGACAGTGCGTTAGTTCACACAACAGCAACAATCAGACTCGGTACGGTTTTCTTTCTGAAATGATGTGCCAGGCGGAACGACTAAATTCCTATGAAACAAATCGATTAATTAATATGGCAATATTGAAATACTTTGAAATATGATTTTTGTGCTGCAGAAAAAAAAAAAAATCAGAAATTGCATTATGTTATATTAATTGTATTTGTCAAATTATCTGAATAGCCACATATCTTTTAATTGTTTCAGTCATTGGACCGGACTGGACCGCGGCCATAGTGTGGCTCCGTGTTGAATGATTTAGTAAAAGAACTGAACCCTTAGTAGTATTTTTTAAATTCTGGTATTTATTCTATCGGAGCCTTATTCCCGAACCGCTATGTTGTTGCTGGCACTCCGTCGCTTACGACGACGAGGGTTCCAGTTGTTCCGATCAACGGAAGAGCCTGCTCGTGAAATTAACGTGCAAGTGGCTGAGCACTCCACACACACGTGTACTCTAAAAGTAGTTCTCGGGAATATTCAGCATGACACAGTGTGACAAGGCTGACCCTTTGAATTACAGGCACAACAGAAACAGGAAGTAAGAGTGAGAGAAAGCTGTGGTGAAAGAGTACAGCAGGGTTCGCCACCATCCTCTGCCAAAGCCCGTGGAGCTTTAGGTGTTTTTCGATCAATAAATACTCACAACGCCCGGTCTGGGAATCGAAACCCCGATCCTATGACTGCGAGTCAGCTACCCTGACCACTGGGCTATTGGGCCTCCACCCCGACCCCTTAATATACGGGATATAAACAAACCAAACTGGTAGTTAAGAAGTGATAGGAGTTAAACACAAATGCACACACACACCCGCGCGCACACACACACACACACACACATTCAAACATGCATACACAGATGCATACATACGTACATACATACAACTCACAAAGTACATGTCGGTTCGGGGTTATAGTGAAAGTCGTTTCTCCAAGTTGCTACGCAGAGAGACTGGGCTTGGAACCATGTGGTTTGAAGACAAACTTCTTAAAACACAGCTGCGACTGTGCCTACACTACCTTACATTACAGTACAGCAATAAACCACGCTGTTCTGCACACGGTTACTACAATATCAAAGAAAACTCCACTACGCTGTAAATACGTATTGATTTATATTGGTTTCAAAATTTTAGCACAAGGCCAGCAATTTTGGAGAAGGAGAGAAGTCTATTACATCGACCATAGTACTCAGCTGGTATTATTTTATCGAGACCGTAAGGATGAAAAAGGTTGTCGACCTTGGCGGAATTTGAATTTATAACATACAGATGAAACGCCGCTAAGCATTTTGATCGGAGTGCTAACATTTCTTCTAGCTCGCCGCCTTGTTTATATTTTAAATATGTACCAAAATAGAAGACATCCATTGCATATAGTAGACATTAGACACTTGACTGATTCACGGTCAAGTCATATTATGTTATTTACTCAACATTTGTAATATTATTCTGCTAAAATCTAACATTTTAATCTAACAATCTCTTAACTATGACACGAAATCGAAGACAAGATCTATTATACTAACAACAATTATATCGTATTGATTTTCGTTAAGACGAAAAATGTTTTAAATAAAGTAGTATATATGCACGTACTAACGTGTTTATGTATTTATTTTATATTTCCAAAGTAAATATCGGTAGTCACTTTGATTATGTAATCTTAATTGGAGAACCCAATTGAGGTTACATAATCGAAGCATCGAAAGAACTACCAATTTTTCCTTCTCAAAATAATATATATCAATCTGCTGAGAAGTATTGAGTACTCTTCCAATTAAATACTTGATAGGTTTATTTATGGCTATACATAAAAATGAACATGAATGCGATAGCGAAAATGTATAAGCTAGCAATCAATCGTTGAAAGATTAGTTACGAGCCACGCAAATAATATGATGAGGGAGCATATAAAATTTACTCGACTTGCAACACAAAGCGGCCAGATCTCCTGTAAATCATATAAAACCCGACATTACACAAGAACAATCGGAAAATGTAGTAGAAGTTTAAGTATAACTGAAAAGACTGGGTGGTGACGGCAAGAAGTCTTAAAATATCCTCAAGCTAAGCTAGGGGAAAACTCATCTTGTTCAATTTCTACACATTTATTTGAATTCAAACCTAAATAACTTAAAATATGAGTGGCAACACAGAACCCAGTAATCCAGGATAACTATTTTAAACTACTAATAGGTGGTGGTAGTTTAAACCTTTATAATCCCAGAGTTACTGACTAGAGATGGCGTGGGTAGGAACAACATATATGACAACTATATTTATACTAAGTACTAATGTAAAAAAAAATTCACAAATGGAGGGACTGGCAGAACACAGGGGGAAAGCTGTATGGCTCACTATCTGTTTCAATGTTATCAACTATTGTTGATAACATTGAAACAGTTAGTTTTTAAATCTGCGCTTTTCATTTTCTGTTAGCCAGTATACCGAATGAATTAATAGCACAGTCATTATTTAAATTTCATCAGAGCTGTTTCAAAGCCAACTAAAAGGTGATTTTGATGAGCAATAGTAATACAGCAGAATAATTGTTTTTGCGAGTGATGGTTAACGTGACCTGAAGCACGGGGTATAGCTTCAGTATTACTCAGGGCAGGAATTAAAGCCAAAATATCAATCTAATAAATTAGCAATTATAACATATGTAGAAGAACAAGGCTTCAAAATCCCTGAGTGGCACTCCGGAGCCTTAAACTGTGAGCTCCTACACTTGTGTAACTTCCACAACTAATATTGAGGTCTTTGAAAAAGAAATAACTAACAGGACCAGATCTACTTCGTCTAAATAAGCCATTACAAAAATTGCGCAAACGAATGACATAATTGCTATGATTTTGCCAGTAGCACAGCATCAGCTGTCAAAACATTAAATCTAAATCAACCTCACACCTACAGTTATTTCACTACACAAGCTGTCACAACAAGCCCATCGTTGTAGTGAATTAAACTTAAAGTTGCTTCACTACAACAGCTGTCAGAAAAGCGAGACTTCATGGCACACAAGAGGAATAATTATTGGGGAAGCGCAATAGAAGCAAATGAAGCTGAAGAGAGAGGCACTGAAGATTATTGATGCATCGCCGTCTAAGGAAATTCGGAAAGTGATGTGAAGAGAAAGTTGAGCATCTAGTCATCCAGTTTCTATGTTTCTGTGTTCAATTCCACCACCAAGCAAGACACCAAAATACGCTTGTGAATATCTATTGTCATAGCGGAGACTGCTTTTGTCGGGGAAGCGGGAAAATGAGCAACGAAAGTTGCAAAACTGACGATGACATTTAAAGATATTACTTTTATACGGTATTGAGTAGTTCTTCATTAGGCATATTAGAAATGAAGAAGTCAATGAAATTGGAAGGGGAGAAGAAAAAACCTACGGAATACTTTCGGTGGAAAATATTCGAACGTTTGTTATACAAGCTGTAATATTTTTTCAAGGCTGAACACCAACCCACTTTTGATATGTACAATTGTATGTATACATCGCAAAATAGACGAGGATGTGCTTTCATATAATAGTTGGTGTACGCGGTTGATGAATTCCTATTGATATAGGAAAGCCCCAACTCGGTGAGCTGACAGGATCATCAGCATGCAGAGCGAAATGCTTAGCAACATCTCATCCATCTTCAGATTCTGAGTTCAAATTCCGCCGAGGTCGACTTTACCTTTCATCCTTTCAGGTCAATAAAATAAGTACCAGTTGTACACTAGAGATCGATGTAATCGACTTATCCCCTACCCCGGAATTACTGGTGTTGTACCAAAATTTGAAACCAATATGGGGATACCCCATATTGCAGAAAAAAAAATCCTAAGGATAACTAGTTTGAAATTATGACCACCAATTTCATGATCTGGATTTTCAATACGACCTTGAATAGATGTTAACAACTTTGATATCTAAAATCTTGATACACTTAATTGTATAAAAGCAATATACTATATTGCTTGTGTGATGCATCAACGCACGGCGTTTTTTCTCGTAATTTTTTCAACATCTATGTGTCCGCCATTTTCGTTGTTACTGCCAACCAATTAATCTTATAAAATGCATTTATTTATCATTCCAAAAACATATTTCATATTTTATTTTACATTGCTGTCTGCATATTCACATTACCCCACCCTCTTCTTACTCCGCTATCCTTGTTTATCTCTTCCTCAACATTTTTGCCAACACCAACATGCGCTCTCCTCCACTTCAGTTTGGTTTTGCCTGCACCGATTCAACTCACGATGTTCAATGCCTTGAAAATACTTGTTAATACCAAACCATTCTTTTTCCACCTTTTCCTTGTTAAACCATACACTACTTTATATGATCTGTATATTGTGACTAAATTATTTTAAGGAGTTTTCTCTAATATACTCGAAGAAAGAATTGCTGGTGCGTTGTATGCATTTCAATAATATTATTCTATTTATTGTTTGCTAGGTGGGTTTGTTTTTCTTTTATTTTGCAGCTTATTCAGCAGTAACGTACTAGTCTTCTATGTCCTGAATATCCCTGCCTCTTTCTCTACCCTGTAATTGTTATATTTATTTAATGAGTATGTCTTAATTGCAATCATTAATTGCCCGGTTTCTCTATTAAATGTTGAACATTTGCTTCCCTTACAGATGTAATCATTACAAAATTTAATTTATTGTTTAAACAGCTTTAAAATGGGTAACTACTGCAATATTCATGACATCATATGCCTCCACAAAATTCCGTTCAAACGAATACCTAATTTAGAAATGCAATTAACAATACATATTTTGCCTCATATTCAAACACAGTCTTGAAGCAAAAGAGAAAGTAGTCGCGTACAGTTGACTGAAATGGAGTCCGGCCGATACATCATGTGCTTCAATCTTGAAAGGATGAACTCGAGACGGGGTTTGTTGTACTCAGAGGTAAATAGACGTAAATAAATAACACAGGATATTATGTTCCCGACCCATGTTCTACCGCTTATTTTCTTGGACTGTGTCTGTCCTACTTTTAAGATTATGTAACTATCCTCTCTTCATTGTATGTTTAAATTCAACATGAATGAAGATTTATCAAATCTGCGCAAATCTTCACATGATATACTATTCAATAACGGTATTTAGTAACTCGAGGGTAGTACAGAATAATACACACACACACACACACACACACACACACACACACACACACACA
>NC_068986.1:85950439-85953354 GCF_001194135.2 Octopus bimaculoides | reverse complement strand
TATATATATATATATATGTATGTATGTATGTATACATGTATGTATGTATGCATATATGTATGTATGTATATTTGTTTGTATGTATATATGTACATACAACCATATGTACGCATTTAGAAATTGAAAGGCCAAGGATCATCTATCCAAATGTTTAATTTGAATTATGTACTTCCTCGACATCTTATTATAAATCATTCTGATAAACGATACTGCTAAGGAAGCGGAGAAAGTCTAAAAGAAGGGAACAACAACATCGACAACACGTATGACATTGATACCTTCTACAACAACAACAGCCACAACAACAGCAACGACATTACGAACAACCAAGACATTGGCAACTAGTAACACGGATAGCAGAAAAATTTACAGTTTCCACAAGTGTAGCACCTGTTGATAATCCCTAATATTGTAATATTTTATTCATTAACTGTAGGGACGGACGTAACTGGATAGTTCCTGCATAAACAAGTTGATTTATTATTCGTTTTTTAACCATGTTTTCCCTCCGTTTTCTTACTATTTACTTATATATGTAAATATTAAATATATTTATTACTAAAATATAAACATGTAAAATTTTTCAAGTAAAACTATCAGAGATAGAAAAAGAGTCCATTTAAGCTATTACATTGGAATTTACAAAATATCGACTAGGTGGCCATGTATAAATCTACCTACGTACTATGTATATATGTGTGCGTGTAGACATTTTATTGTGTGGGTACGTGTTTTTTTTTCTTACCTATACATACCAATATATAAAGGATTCGTCGAGTTGTTATATTTAACTTTTTTTTTTTTGAGAAAACCTTTGCGAGCCAAAATGAGAAGTGGACCCCAGCTTAAAATTATACACTCTTAAGGTAGCGACCTGCTTGAATCTGTGCTCAAATTCCGGAGAGATCAATTTTGCCGTTCATCCCTGCCAGGCTGATAAAATAAATACCTTACATTATTTGCATTTACTGGATATTTGTCCTCGTCTTGTTTGTTGTTAACACAACGTTTCGGCTGATATACCCTCCAGTCTTCATCAGGTGTCTTGGGAAAATTTCGAATCTGGGTTCTCAATCCTAAGGTATTTTTCGATGTTGTTGTTGTCATTATTATTATTATTATTATTATTATTATTCACGAACTCGGAATATTGGGGTTAGTAGACCACGCTCTTAACCACAACGCCATATGCTCGTGGGCAATCATGGAGTGAATTTTAGGGCTTATAAATCTAATATTTTCCTATCCTTCCTTAATACCGGCTCCCATAAGCTATTGATATCTGCTTAGGAGATTGTTGTGTCCTAGTATATGTGCCTCCGAAGCCGACCGAGTGCAGATATGAGTAGTGTATGGGAACCAGTATTAAGGAAGGATAGGAAAATATTAGATTCATAAGCCCTAAAATTCACTCTATAATTGCCCACGAGCATATGGCGTAGTGGTTAAGAGCGCGGGCTACTATCCCCAAGTGACATAAATAATAACAATAACAACAACAACAACAACAACAATAATAATAATAATAATAATAATAATAATAATAATAATAATAATAAAATAATAACAACAACAACAACAACAACAACAACAACAGCAACAACAACATCGAATGAGAACTCAGGTTCAAAATTTCCCCAGGACACCTGATGAAGGCTGGAATGTATATCAGCCGAAACGTTGTGTTAACAACAAACAAGATGAGGACAAATGTCCGTCAAATGTAAATAACGTAAATAATGTACATAAATCCTCATCTCTTAAATACAGAAAATAAATTTCTGTTGAGCACTGGTACTGATATAATCGACTCATACCCCCACCCCCACTCGAAATTACGGGTGTTGTGCTGAAATTTACGCCCCAGTCTTGAAATATTGAATTGTTCGTTATTTTGTTCTATAGATTTATTGACAGCATCAATATGGCAGACCCAATATCAGCATCAACATCACAGAACATGTACAAGTTTGCTGCAAACGTATCTCTAACTGCTGACCATATTGTTTCGGAGAACATCACCGTCTTGGATGTGGCCGAATCCTTTATGTTCTGATTTGGAAAGTTCTGGAGGCCACTAGTAGCAAGCGTCATCTATCCATGTATGTCGTCATATTCTTCGCTGGCAGACATCAAGCAGATCCAGACCATTAACAACAATAAGCTCAGCACATTGATGAAAGTCATCAGCAAGCAGGTCAAGATCACATCTGATGTGTATATATGAACAGTATACATAGCATAAGACGCGTATACATAAATACAACAGTCTAAACTTGTGCAATATTTTACATCATTTTAGAGTTACATTAACGGCTTCTAATTAAAATTTTCTTATTAAATGTGAGCTCTGTTATTTTATAAAGAGCAAATTCTTCAGTCAATCACTTAATCGATACAAAGTTTTAGTCCGGTTTTGGCTTCAGAAGCTTTTTCATGAATACTTTATAAATACATACATACATACATACAGTTGGAAATCAGCTGTTGGTAGAAATGAGAGCCCAAGTTTGAAATCTCCCCAAGTTGTGGAAATCAGCGGATGTTAGCATAAAGCTGAATATCAGGTCTATACCTGTAAATATTGGGTCACTGGGGTATGCAACACACTGCCTAATACCAATCTTGAGGAATTAAATTTCTCAAAACCGAAATGGAGAAAGCTAATTCAAGGACTACAGACCCAAGCCATCACAGGAACTGTAAAAATCTGTAAAACTTTCCGGAAGCTTATCATTTAAGTATATATGACAATATCTTGATATGCAAGTATATGCATGAGAAGATTACATAAAGCAAAAGAATACATATCTGCAGGTATACATATCAGCACGTATACATACATACATACATACATACATACATACGTACGTACATACATACATACAGACAAACAGACAGAAAAACACACACCT
>NC_068986.1:85948222-85949421 GCF_001194135.2 Octopus bimaculoides | reverse complement strand
GATATGCAAGTATATGCATGAGAAGATTACATAAAGCAAAAGAATACATATCAAGTTATAGTAGAAAACAGTTGTCCGAGGTGTTATGCAGTGGGACTGAACCCGGAACAATGTGGTTGGAAAGCAGACGTCTTACCACACACACACACCACCTGTATTTTCATTTTAAATTTCAAGATTGCAAAAGCATTACCTTCAATTTAACAATTATTATTGCGTTTTACGGTTCAACATAGACTACTTTGCTGTTATAAGTTATTGTGGTTCAGATATTGTTTGGCAATGTACCCATGCATGACTTGCTGAAAAGCAGAAACATATTTCGCCTGCTACATTGTTTTTCTTTTTATCTGCAGCTTTTCTCCTTTATACAATGAATACATTTTATATATTGAATTTTAATCTACAAGTCATCGGTTGTTAATCACCATATAAGAAGCATTGGGCTTTCGCATTAGAGTTGTTTAATACCAGCGTGCATGATATATATATTCTGCAGATGAAAACTTTTTGGATGATCTCACACTGCATTAGACTCTCCTTACCCGAAGACATGCATGAATACAGCTATTGATGGGTCATATTAATGCAATAATGTGTATTATACACGTAACATGCAGCAATAACAAGTTGATAGTGATGCACCGAAACAATTGTAGAGATTTGTAATATAACTTGTTCATTCCATCTTCCGTATAAAAATCCTTATGTGTGTGTGTGTGTGTGTGTGTGTATATATATATATATATATATATATATATATATATGCGTGTGTGTATGTGTGTGTGTATGTGTGTGTGTGTGTGTTTGTAAACTTAAAAGGTAAATGCACACAGTTTATACATTTTATAAGATAGAATATTTATAGAGTCTACTGGTTTCTCTTCAATGAAACTCTTCATTATATATTATTCTATTCTTTTATTCTTTTACTTGTTTCAGTCGTTTTACTGCGGCAATGCTGGAGCACCGCCTTAGAAAGTTTTAGTTGAACAAATCGACCCCATGACATAATTGTTAAAGCCCAGTACTCATGCAATCGCCACTTTTGCCGAACCACTAGGTTATGGGAATGTAAACACGCCAACACCGGTTGTCAAGCGGTGATGAGGGAACAAACACAGATGTAGACACACACGCAAACGCACACGTACACACACACACACACACACACACACACACACACACACACACACACA
>NC_068986.1:85946390-85947913 GCF_001194135.2 Octopus bimaculoides | reverse complement strand
ACACACACACACACACACACACACACACACATATATATATGAAGAAAAAAAGCGATACCTGTTGACTAATGGTTTCTGGGTTATTTCACTTCCTCGGTGCAGGACAATCGTCGGCTAGAGATGGCAGCTACTCAACCTTGCTCATAGTATATACTTTTAAAGCGACACACTGCTGCTGATCTCGGGAAGAGAAAAACAACTTGTTTTAAATCTCTAAGCGAGAAATATGTTGGAAAATAGACTTTACACTTAGGTCCTGTTACCACATAGTTCTAGCTCAGAGATTTAAAATTTGTTTTTCTCTTTACGAGATCAGCGATTGTGTGTCGCTTTAAAAGTATATACTATAAGCTAGATCGAGTAGCTGCCATATCTAGCCAACGATTGTCCTGTACCGAGGAAGAAAATTACCCAGAAACCACTGGTCTACAAGTATCGCTAAGGCTAGAATGGGAGCAATGAACAGAACATGTGTAGGTAGCCAGCGGGAAAAAATGCTTTTCCTGGGACTATAAAGTTGTAACATCGTCCTGTCCTCTGTAGGTCTGCCACATTGTGATGGTAAGTAGACTTTACTATACATATATTTATCAAAGCACCGGACATCTCTCAGTTTCCGTCTACCAATCTCCTAACAAGGCTTAGATCATCCAGGGGATAAAGCAAACAGTCATTTACTCAAGGTAACACGCAGTCCGACTGACCTCAGTAACATACGACTGAAAAGGAAAAGTCAAACCACACAACTACTCGGGTGGCTATCACGTTATTTTTTCTTATGTCTCCATATTGTTTTAATATTACGGAACTAAAATAGGGAGCGATTAAAATGGGAACCATTTCAAACACTCAATCCACAGAAAGATATTCAGATCCTTTTTCTATCTTTTTTTTTTCTTTTCAATTTAATTTTATCGATTTTATCGCAGCATTTCAATGACAGCCGATGATTGCACTAAGATTTAATAGCAAGGTGTGAGATAATTGTAGAACTGGGTGAAAGAGTTTAAAGTCGTTGTTTAATAGAATGGGACAGAGTTAACTCGAGTCAAATATTCAGATTTATAGACCTCTGATATAATCTTTGAAATTATCCTGCATATATCTTTTTTAGTTATGCAAATGTATGATTTTCACACAGCCGGTTTTAAATGAGATGATATGCAAACATTCAGATTACACATACATATACACACATACAACCATACATAATATAGCCACGAATAGGTAACACACACATGAGTAGTAACATTGATAAACAAACACGAACACACAAGCAATCTCTCTCACTATACTCTTATATTTAATTTCATATGTGAATGTGAGAGCGTGCGTTTGTGTGTACGCGTTCAAGTGACAGTTTCTGAAGGCTGCCAATTATAGACATACATACACGCACGCACACACACACGCACACAAAAACACACAAAAACACACAAACATATATATATATATAGACAACTACACACGCAGACATATGAATGTATAAATAAACATATATGTATATATATATATATATATAT
>NC_068986.1:85940425-85944564 GCF_001194135.2 Octopus bimaculoides | reverse complement strand
TATATATATATATATATATATATATATTATATGCATATATATAAACACATTCAAATATATATATACACCATATGTTTTATATAAATAAATCTACAAATAAAGAGATAAATATAATTACATGTTTATACATAAATATATATATAGATGCGTGTTTGTGTGAAAACGTATATGCATACACAAAATTATATATGTATATATGCCGGTATGTGTATTTCTGCATATATGTATTCGCATGCTGTTAATGTGAATATTTGCGTTTATTTTTTCGTTTGTGTATGTTTATATATAAGTATGAGTAGGGAAGTGCATGCTTATGTGTGAGCTATCAAATCCTATTGCCTACAATTTATATTTTATTTGAGAAATGCCAAAAGATTTAAGGAAGATAACAACAACTAAACATCAGCCACTTTAAAGGAATAAGAGAAATATTATGCTCGTTGAAAATCTCCTATTTTTACATTCAATTTACATTTATGTATAAAAGCCCAGAAAATGGTTTGATATTCTTTATGGGAATCTTAAATATTTTCTATGCAGAATAGGATTTATTGACGGTTAATTATTATATCTTAACTTCCTGCGCTGTCACAGAGATGCCAATCATTTTGTTCACTTCTGCTCTATTCTTGAATTTGAAAATGGCGAATTTTCCTTGAAATTTCATTTTGGTTTATTTCATTAAATGCTAGCTTTTGTTTTTCACCTCGTTGCAGTCAGTGAATATATTCGAATATGTATATACTTATCCACAAACACACAACAATAACAACAATAATAATAATAATCCCTTCTACTATAGACACAAAGCCTGAAATTTTAGGTGAGAGGACTAGTCCATTTCATCGACCCCAGTATTTCATTGGTACTTGATTTATTGGCCCTGAAAGGATGAAAGGCAAAGTCGACCTCAGCAGAATAATAATAATAATGATACTTTCTACTAAAGGCACAATGCCTGCAATTTGGTGGGGTGGGAACTAGTCGATTATGTCGACCCTAGTGTTTCACTGGTACTTGATTTATCGTCACCGAAATGATGAAAGACACAATCGACTTCGGCAGAATTTGAACTCAGAACGTAAAGACGGACCAAATGCCGCAAGCTATTTTCCCCGGTGTGCTAATGTTTCTGCCAGCTCACTGCCGTCATGTTGCTACTACTACTACTACTACTACTACTACTACTAGTAGTAGTAGTAGTTGTAGTATTAATAATAATAATAATAATAATAATAATGATGATGATGATGATGATGATGATCATGATGATCATGATGACGACGTCGATGACGACGACAAGGACGACGACGACGACGACGATGGCGGCGACTTGATGCAGTACCAGGCAGTGACCCTGATGTCTTCTGATCATAAATGATTGGAAGTGTTATCAAGCACATTGTTTTATCTTGGTATAAAAGATGGGTTACATCTGCTCAATACCACACATTTGCTTGTCAGTTGTTTGACCTGAACCAGTTGAGCATGTCCCTTGGTGGTTGATGATGTGTGCATCTCTGATCACGAGCAGAAGTAGTGGAGGAGCATTATAGCTACAGAGAGGAAATCTTTGAGAGGAATTCTTTGGGGTTTGGATAATTGTTGAGTGGAATTCTCTGGGGTTTGGATAATTCACATTTGGAATTAAACAACCTTTATTCAGGGACTAGTACTTAATTTATCGACCCCGAAAAGTTGAAAGGCGAAGTCGTCCTCAGCGGAATTTGAACTCAGAACGTACAGACAGACGAAATACCGCTAAGCGTTTTTGCCCGGCGTGCTAACGTTTCCGCCAGCTCTCCGCTTTACTTTGATTATATATTTTAACATTAAAGGTTATGTTGATAGTGAATATTATTACATTAATAATGAGGAGGATGGAGGAGAACGAGGAGGAGATAAGGAAGAGAAAGGAAAGAAGAGAGAGGAGGAGTGGAGAAAAAGAGGAGGAGAAAGGAGGAATGAGAGGAAGAGAGAGGAGAGCAAGGAGGAAGGAGAGCAAGGAGGAAGGAGAGCAAGGATGAAGGAAAGCAAGAAGGAAGGAGAGCAAGGATGAAGAAGAGCAACGAGGAAGGAGAGCAAGGATGAAGGAGAGCAAGGAGGAAGGAAAGCAAGGAGGAAGGAAGAAGAGGAAAACGACGAGGAGAGAAAGAGGAGGTGAAGACGGGGGACGGAAGAGGAAAGGAAGTGGAAGGGAAGAGCCAGAGTAGAGGAAAGGGAGGAGGGAATGGAGGGGAAGGGTGGAGATGACAAAGGGTAAGGAAGGATGGGGAAGGAAAGGAGAATGGGAGGAAAAGTGGATGAGGAAGTGGGACTGGAGGGGACAGGAAGAGGAAGATAAAGAAAAGGAAGGAAGAAGAGAAAAAGAAGGCAGGAGATGAGGGGAGGAGGAAGAGGAAGCTGAAGAGAAGAAAATGAGGAAGATAAAGAAAAGAGGGGAGGGGAGGAGAGGAGAAGATGGAGAGGAAGAAAAGGAAGAAGAATTGAAGTGGAAGTGGAAGAAATAGGAGGAGGAAGAGAGAAAGAACTAAAGAGGGGGGGTGGAGGCAGAAGAGGTGGAAGAGAAACGGGGGGAGAAAAGGAGAAAAAGGTGGGAAGAAGAAGAAGAAGAAGAAGCAGGAGAAGAAGAAGAAGAAGAAGAAGAAGAAGAAGAAGAAGAAGAAGAAGAAGAAGAAGAAGAAGAAGAAGAAGAAGAAGAAGGGTAGGAGAGAGAGTGGAAGTGGATGAGAGAGAGTGGAAGTGGATGAGGGGATGACAGAGAGGCGAAGGTGGGTCGAGAAGGAGGAGGGGTATATTGATGGTGATGATGACCATGATGGTGATGATGAAGAACGATGGCTCTCTTCTCGAGGATGACGAAGAATTCGGATAGAGATAAAACTGCCATATCAATATTGGTGGTATTCCGGTAATGGTATGAGTGGTGTCACTTCAGAATTGGATTAAATAAGGAGACACAACAACTACAACAATAACAACTGCAATATTATTAACAACTCAGACAACAAACACAACATCAACAACTGCAAAAACAACAAATTTATGTGGCCATTTCGTATGTTTGTTTAAATTGTGCTCCATTTAAACGGACATAACTTTTGTCATTGTTATATTTTTGTCTGTATAATCCGCCACAATCCGCTCCTTCTCTCAATGTCTATCTATCTATCTATCTATCTATCTATCTATCTATCTATCTATCTATCTATCTATCTGTCTGTCTGTATTTGTCCCCTCTGTGTGCAGCCCTGTGTGGCTAATAAAAGAAAGTTATCTAGCTATCTATCTATCTATCTATCTATTTGTCTATCTATCTGTATATCTATCTATTTCTCTCTGTCGATCTAACTCTTCGTTTTTCTCTCACTATTACCATTCATTCTCTTCTCCATCCTCCTCTTCTTGCTTTATCTGAGTGATTATATCTCTGTTTTTCTCGCATCTCCTCTATAATTTATTTTATTGTTTTGCTCTCATCCACAACGTGTGTCCCAAACGCCCGGGCAGGGCGTGGCTCGGTAGGAGATGGTGAAGGCCAAAAGGAATTTCCTAGAACAGCCAATCATTGATGAACATTATTATGATTCATGTCCGGTCCGAATGCACTTTCTATAAATCCGCCTTCAAGGTCCTATATTGTTTAAACGTGACCTGACTACGGCTCGGCTTCATTTAAGCAACCGATATTAATTCACATCTCAAGGTTATTGCTTTCACTTCTGGTTCTTCTGTTGTTGCAGCTGTGCAGACTGCCGTATTTGCTACTGCTCCTCTTTTTAATGCTGTTGCAGTCTTATTTATTTATATTGTTGTTTTTCTTGTAGTTGTCGTTGTTGTAGTTGCTGTTGTCATTGTTATTGTAGTCGTTGTTCTTTAACAGTCATATGAAAGAAATATACAGTATTGAATTTTGAGAGCCGCGGCGAGTATTGTTCAATATTCTGTGTATAATGGAATGCAATGTAGAGAGAGACGAAGTAATATAGTATAAGCTAGCATATTGTAGTGTAAATAAAATTTGTAATGTAGTGTAAGTGTATATAATACAATGTAAAGCAGTGTTATTCTTGGAATTGCCAGAATGCTTGTTACTTCATATATATATATATATATATATATATATATATATATATATA
>NC_068986.1:85939686-85940401 GCF_001194135.2 Octopus bimaculoides | reverse complement strand
TGTGTGTGTGTGTGTGTGTGTGTGTGTGTGTGTGTGTGTGTATAGATATATATATATATATTATATACATAGAAAAGAAGAAAACAAAATCGAGATTGGGAAGTTAATTATTTATTATTAACAACAAATCAATCATCATCCCTCACAGCTGTTTTAAATAATACTCAATGAATTAATTAAATATCAAATTCATATGCCCTGGGTATAATATCTTCAGAGAGAAAAAATATACCCTTGGATATTTTATATATGTGTTTATGGATTCATTATAGCAGACCGAATGATACTGTTCATGATTTGTATTACTGTGTTCGGGTGAAGATTTTGCAGGTTGGTTGGAGATAGTATCCATAAGCACATATATAAAACATGTAAGGTTATATTTTTGCCCATCTGAATATTTTAAGCTTAGGGCATAAGAATTTAATATTTAGTCAAATTAACTGAGTATTAATTGAAACAGCTGCAAGAATGATGATTCAATTGTTGTTCGTAATAAACAATTAATAACTTCCAAATCTACATTTTCTGTTTCTTCTTTTATATTAATATGAACTATATGATTTTATATATATATACCTATTATTTTAAGGAAATTCCCCCAAAACTTTAGCTATTGAACCAGTATTTCCTTTCATGAGGCTAACATAACCTCAAGTCGAATTTGATGCATCAATCTTGGGAACATGCATATACATATACACAAATACATTTA
>NC_068986.1:85937429-85939120 GCF_001194135.2 Octopus bimaculoides | reverse complement strand
TATATATATATATATATATATATATATGCATGAGAGTTTAAGCTGCTGCCATGCCTAGCGGCACATGGTCGAGTGATCTCAGAGCTAAGATTACAGGAGTTACCTCCCGTTTGCAATAGACAGTGCGAGAAGCGAACTAAATAAACCAGAGTTAAATGACAATATCGTCATATCTTAGATGACGGCCACATTAACGTGGCCTTAGCCAAATTTTATATATGTATATATATCATGCGCACACAACAGGACAGAGACCTTGAGACACTTCAATTTCAGTAAGCTGTTCATGAATGAAAATTAGTATACTCAGCAAATCAAAAATTTCATACTTCAAAATCCGTTCTCTGCCTGCAAGTTATACCTATATGTAAGCAAAATGACTTCACTTTGGAAGCTCCGAGGAAACTGTAAGGCAATTCAGAAGAACTCAGATCTGAGCGTACTGCATCATAGAGAAGAAACAGCTCTTCACAAATGAAATTCTTTGTACAATTTCTTCTTCTTTTGTCATTTAATTTCATGATGATGTTTTGACGTCAACTGATAAGAAAAGAGCACGCCCATATCTTGTCTGTAAATCTTTCGTTATTGTCTTTTTGACGACTGTTCAACTTTTGTATGTTATGTGTATGTATACACATGTATGTATGCACGCATGTATGTATGTATGTATGTATGTAGGTATGTATGTTTGCATGTTTGCATGTATATGTATATATATATATATATATATATAAATATATATATATATATACATATATATATATATATATATATATATATATATCAAGATAGGTATATACACACAAACGTATGTATATAGGTGCAGATTTGAACTAACACAGCAACATTGATCTTGCTCGTCATAGTCAGATAAATGATATATCAGTCAATTATGTTATTTATTTAACCGATATGGGTACATAATGCTACTGCTCTATTGTTGACGCTGTTGTTGGTGTTACTGCCGTTTAAACAATCTTACGAAAGAGATTGCTGTATTCCAAGAGCCAGCTGGGAATATATGTTGTTAGGCTTTCTATTTATATTGGAAGGTAAGTTGGGGAGAACAAGCATACTATAGTAGTGTGTGGTAGAGCAGAGTGTTGTGAAATGGAGTAGAAAGATATTACAGATACTTCAGGCCGCACCAACCGGTAGCACACCCAGAGTTAGACCATATGTAAGATGACTAGATGATATCCATAGTCTCTGTTAGTCAATTTGGGGAATAAAATGGGAGAGTTTAACAGCAATTGCTTTTTATAGGAGCCTGTGTAGGAGGTGACTGAAGGGGTCTATCCCACTTACTGTCCCAGGAATAGTGGGCGGCGAAAATGAATGTATAGAATATTAATTTGGAATTATTAAGACTATACAGTAATATCACTTGAAGCATTGTGTTATATGAGAGATTCTGACAATATTACAGGAAATTATCATTCAATCACAAAGGATCATCAGAAGCATACGCTCTGCGTTACATGTTTCGTTACTGATTACTGTGTGAACTGATAGCCGACTCCATAAGGGAAGCTTTGTGTGATCATTGCACGATACACAAAATCATCAGCTTATAATATTCAACTCTCTCTCTCTCCCACACTGTCCCTCTCTTTCGCTTTCTCTCACTCACTATGTGCGTGTATATATATTTATATATATATATGTATATGTATATATGTATATAT
>NC_068986.1:85933065-85936998 GCF_001194135.2 Octopus bimaculoides | reverse complement strand
TGTGTGTGTGTGTGTGTGTGTGTGTGTGTGTAAATCGGCATAAATTAAAATCTACGTACAGTTGTTCATTAGTTGTATTCATAGGTGCATGTTTCTATGTGCCTACGTGTATATGACGTGGATCAACGTGTATTATAATTATGTATAACTTCAAGACGTGAACCATTTCTATTTGTCTTTGCATGTCTGTATATGTGATATTGTGTAAGCCCCTGTCTGAGTTACAGCCGAAACTTGGCACTAAATGTAATTAGAGGAGGCCGGTTCAATGTTGGGTATTGTAGGGGGTAGCAGCATTATAGAGATTGGCCTCGGCTTAACAGGATTCAATACCTCCGTCAGTCACATGTATTGCAAGCGGGGCATGCCCAGCCTTCGTAAATGTAATTATGAAAATATTTTAAGGGTCAATAAAACCTGGCTTGTATTTTTTCTTTTTCTTTTTCTTTTTCTTCTCTCTCTTTTCAGACCAAGGGCGGTGGGAATGTGGGTGCATCGAAGTAAATGAACTAATACAAAAAAAAAAAGAAAAAAAATCGCGAAAAAAGAAAGAAAGAAAGATAGAAAAGGAAAAACAGAAACGAAAGAAATATTTAAAAAAACAAATATTAAACATGCAAAATACGAACGAGGTTAACAACAATAGCAGGAGCAGTAGCATCAACAACAACAACAAAAACAACTACGACAGCAACAACGATAACCAACTATAAAAAAATACATTAAGTTAACAAAAGTATTCACAAGCCTCACCACCGCCAACTCCACCAACGACAGCGACATTAACTGTAAATCAAAGAATGAGAAGACACGGGACAGAATATCAGGATATTGTATGTGGTTGATTAATCTGCTAGAAATAATAGCTGAGTTTAACACGTTTTTATTTTGAAATATTGGATAAAACAGAGCAGTGTTGTTTAGATAAACAATAGAAAAAATATAACGGCGTGGTCATTGTTGGAACGCCGCTGATCATGTATATAACCAATTAGCGTTGAACTGGGGTTAAACAAAGACAATACTGATAACTCAATAGAAGCAGCAGCAGAAATAATAATAGTTTGTATAAATTTAACTGCGGTAATACCATTTCCACTACCACCAACACCACGACCTCTAACACTGCCGTTACTACCACCGTCCCCACCATAATCATCATCATCAACATCATTAAAATCATCACCACAACCTTCATTACCACGGCCATCAGTACTACCACCCAAACAATCAATACCACTACTATTAGCACCTTCACCATCACCACTCCACCATCACCACTCCACCATCACCACTCCACCATCACCACTAGCACAGCCATCGCCGCTGCCACGCCTATGACCACTACTGTCCTTACTACCAACACCAACACTAGCACACTTATCACCACCGCCATCACCACGATCACCAACACCATTACAACCACTAGCACTTTCGACACCATTACCATCAACACCACCACCATCTGCACCACTAACATGATCCCTACTGGTTTTGCTAGCACAGCCATCCCACCACAGAATCACTGCCACACAAGACAGCGCCACCAACGGCAGCAACACAAACAAGAATTGAAGAAAAAACAAGAGCAAGCACACCAATGGCATGAAAAGAACTCAAATCGTCAATGGAACCAATGAGACTGCGGGAAAACAGAAACTTAAGACAACAGCAGCAACAGCAACAACAACATTACTAAAAATAGGTGGTTGTAACATCAAGAAACAAAACCAACAATTACAATAAGAGCAACAACAACAATAGTTTAAAATATAGCACCAACAGTCGTAACTTGCTCAGTAGCAATAAAAGAAACACTACTACTACTACTACTACTACTACTACTACTACTACTACTACTACTACTACTACAATCGCCAGCGGTGAAGTACTGCTACTGATGAGCGTTAATTCCAAGTGAAATTGGCTTGCCAATACACTACTCTCGATCGCTGTGTGGTGGTTAACTCCCCTGTCAGCACATAGACTTCTACTATGTTTGTGGCCAAAAGGGACTTTGACTTTTTGTTTCTAGCAATATATGTGCAACCCGGCACCCTCAGTCACTGTTAGTGACAACTGAAATTCTCCTTTTTTGGCTTTATATTGCGTCTAGCCACCTTTATTAAATTATTATATATATAGGCATAGGTGTGGTGGTGTGACAAGAAGTTTGCCTCTCAGTCACATGGATTCGGATGCAGTTCCAATGCATGGCAGCTTACGCAAGTGTCTTCTATTATTGCCTCGGGCCGAATAAAACCTATATGTGTGTGTGTGTGTGTGTGTGTGTGTATGTGTGTGTGTGTGTGTGTGTGTGCGTGTGTGTGTGCGTGTGTTTGTTTGTGTGTGTGTGTGTGTGTGTGTGTGTGTGTGTGTCTGTGTCTGTGCTTGTGTGTCTGTGCTAGTATTGGTATAATGTCTGCTCTCCTCATTGACCACAACCTTCATATTTCCCACGTCAAATCGTCATAATTGTTTTTTTTTTCGTCTTCTTTCACTTTGATCCAAGTTTTCAATGTCGTTGGTTAAGCCTGTCCAGAAATTTAACATTAGTTTCACGTCTATCATTGGCTCTAGCAATGTATACGCTGGAGGTAGATAAGCTCCTAAGTAATGGGGGTAAGAATATAGCGTTGGTGAATAAGGCTGTGAATAAAATTCCCGAAACGAAATTTTTCGAAGCGAAAGCCCCTTGTAGGGAAGATGAAGTCATCTATTCTTGAACTGTTCAAATTGTGTCCGCAACGTTCAGTTTATGTACAATTTCTGTTCACTAGTCAGTAAAATTGGAAGTCCATGTCTACAACATTTATTTTCTCATGTGTGCACCGGCTAAGCTTTTCGATTATGGAATTTAAGAATGCCACCGGGTCAAGCGATTTTTTGAAAATCCTTTCACTCTCGGCCTAACATGGTTTGCATCGTTTGCTCCCGTTGAAGCATGGTCCAGAATTTTGCAGAAGCTTCCATTTAATCTTGTATGACGTTCCAACTTCTTTTAAATGCAATATGTATTTCGTTACAGACGTAAAGTTGCCGCTGTGTAGGAGTCTAAATGAAGACATGTGGCTCTTTAGTTCCCCTCCATACATTTTCGTCTATATATGAGTGTGTGTGTGTGTGCGCGCGCGTGCGCGTGGGTGTGTTTGTGTGTGCATCATATATATATATATAATCATCGTCATCATCATCTTCATACATCAATTTACATATTGGTAAGATTTGAACATTTAGTTGCGCTCCCAGTCTGTTTTTATTCCAATTCCCTCTACCTGTTAAATGTGTCGCTCATATATTTGATAATTGGCAAGGTGTTTGACGGTTGAACTTCTTTCTTAAAATCGACTAGTTTGCTGGATATAGAGAGTACATTTAACATAACAACAGATTTTTGCAGTTTGATACTAAAAACTGTCAAGCGTCAATTATTCAATCTTGTTAGATGTAGTGACTCGTTTGGCGAAATCTTAAACTGAATTGAATGATTTCGAGATAGACATTGTCTTTTAAAACAGAAATAACTCTACTGTCTGCTGACTTAGTCATTCTTTCTGTTATTTTCTTCTATATTAGTCGTATTTAACGTGATTTCTGCAATCAGGGAGGACGGGAATTGTAGAAATCTCGATTTCGTTTCTTTTTCTTCGTTCCATTTTTTGCATGCATTTCTTCACGTCTTTTTCTTGTTTTTTTTTTCCACGTTTTCCTTATTTTATCACTGTCCACCTTCCTTGCTTTTAAAATATATAGAATACATAAAATACATAACGTATTTTATATATGCGACTACTTAAGTATCATGAAATCATGAAACTATTTACTAATAGTTTCATGATTTATCGGTTGTATATTAAATTGATATATGTGTGTGTGTGTATCTCTCTCTCTCTCTCTCTCTCTCTCTCTCTCTCTCTCTCTCTCTCTCTCTCT
>NC_068986.1:85929801-85930936 GCF_001194135.2 Octopus bimaculoides | reverse complement strand
AAAAATAGAAAGTAGCAAGAAATTAATCAATATAAAACATCTATTTAAATTGTCATAGTCTGTATGCATGTGTGTGTGTGCTGTTGTGTGTGTGTGTGTGTCTGTGTATGTGTGTCTTTGTGCGTGTGTGTTTGTGTGTGTATGCATGTATGTGATAACACTTCGCAGTTGTGTGTCTAAAGGTAGTCTTGAGCCTATGCATGTGTTTCGATATTTTTCTGTATTTGTATAAGCATGTGTGTGCATCTATATTTGTATTTGCTGTATGTGTGTGTGTGTGTGAGAGTGTGTGTGTGTGTGTGTGTGTGTGTGTGTGAAAATGTGTACAGTATGCGCCTGTATGTATCTATGGATGTTTTTGTGTATGTGTTCCTATTCTGCCACATATGTGTGGCTTTGTCTATTGCTATGAATGCGCCTATGCATTTGTGATGATGTACACGTGTGCAAACGTATATGTATACGTATGCATGTGTCTATCGAACATGGAGATGTGCATGTTTATATATATGTGTGTGTGAGCGTGCGTGGGGGTGTATGTAAGTATTTATACACACTCATATTTATATATACGTATATTTTATATGTATTTATATGAGTGCATGCGTACATTGTGAGCGTGATTTAACAAAGAGCACGTGTCTTTTCTGTATATGTCTAAATGTGTGTCTATTTGTATAAGTGTATTTTCATTTATGTGCTTGTATACATGTTATGCTCATGTTAGTTTGTATGTACGTGCACTTTCCTTCTTAAATATGTGTCTACGTATGTGTATCTGTATTTGAATGTATATGTCTATCTGAAGATGTATTCCCGTATATGTATACCCATACACCTTTGTGTAAACTTGCGTGCATATATATATAACACACCACAGAAACACCAACACACACACACACACACAGATATTTGTGAGTCACTGTATATATTCATGTGTGCGTATATGTATGGCTAGTAATGTGGAGGAGTGTCTGTCTATAAGTGCATTTTACTGTATTTATATGTACGATCATGTGCGGTCGTGAATGCGAGTGTATGAGTGTGCCTCGGTGCGTGTGCGTATATGTATGTGTGTGTTTGCGTGTGTGTGTGTGTGTGTGTGTGTGTGTGTGTGTGTGTGTGTGTGTGTGTG
>NC_068986.1:85928413-85928979 GCF_001194135.2 Octopus bimaculoides | reverse complement strand
TGTGGACGGATAGTGGAGGTGGTGGAGGTGGTAGAGGTGGTGGTGGTGGTGGTGGTGACAGTGTTATGGAAACTGTCCGTCGAAGTGGTGATGGTGGTTGTGGTGGTAAGAATGATTTTGAAGGTGGTGGGGGTTGCTTGTGGTTGTGCTGGAGATGGTGGTGGTGGTCGTAGTGGTAGCGGCGCTGGTGGTGGTGGTGGTGCATTGTTATGATGATAGTAAAAATGGTGGTAACAGTAGTACTGAAGACTATGGTGATGGTAGTGCAGGTGGTGATATGGTAACCACGGTTGCGTTAGTGGAAGTTTTAGTTAGTGTTGTTGTTGCGGTGTTGTATTAGTGTTGCCGATGGTAGTCTTGATGGTAGGGGTGCTAGTCCTTGTTGTGGTAATGGCAATATTCTTTGTAGTAGCAGTGGTGATATTGAAGTTAACGGCGTTCTTGGTTATCATACCGGTGGAGTGGTGGGCATTTGACAATATAGTGGTGGTGGGGCAGTGGTTGTGGTGGGGGTTTTGTTGGTATTGGTGGTGGTGATGTTTGTGGTGGTATTGGTGATGGTTGTG
>NC_068986.1:85927651-85928403 GCF_001194135.2 Octopus bimaculoides | reverse complement strand
GGCAGTGGTGATGGCTGTGGTGGTGATGGCTGTTGTGACGGTGGTGGTGATGGCTGTAGTGACGATGGTGGTGGCGGTAGTGGCTGTGTTGGTAGTAGTGGTGGTGACCGTAGTGTTAGTTGTTGTGGTAGTGTGGTGATGGAGGCAGTGGTGGTGAAGGCAGTGGTGGTGGAGGCAGTGGTGTTGGAATTGGGGTTTAGAAGGAGTAAAACCAACGATGATTTTGCTGTTAGTAGTGGTGGAGGTGTCGGTGGTGGTACTCGTGCGGTGCTGGAGGTAGAGTTAGAATTCGTAGCGGATTTGATGGCGGTGATTTTGGCGGAGTTTAACTTTGTTAACAGCAGTAGCAGCCGCAGCAGCAACAGTAGCAGTAGTAGTGGTAGTAGTAGTAGTAGTAGTGGTGACAGCAGCAGCAGTAGTACTGGTAAGAGAATGAAAGAAAAAATGCACAATAAGAATGGTATTAGAAGGAAGCAAAGGGGTGAAGCTCGAAATTATGAAATAAATGAAGAAAGAAAGAAAAAAAAGGGGGGGGCACAAGATCGAAAGAAGAAAGAAAGACGGTATGCAAAGAAAAAAAAAACTAGAATCAAGAGAAATAATGAAAAAGAAACGAGAGGAAGGTAGTAAAGAGGCAACGGAAATAATAATTAGAATAGAAAAGAAGATTGATGTTTGAATGAAGAGTGGAGATAAATAATGCGAAAAGGAAACAAAGAACGAAACGTGTGTGTGTGTGTGTGTGTGTGTGT
>NC_068986.1:85921476-85922985 GCF_001194135.2 Octopus bimaculoides | reverse complement strand
ATATATATATATATATATATATACACACATATAATAAATATTATGTATATACACAGACGCACAAAGAAATATGTAATTATGTATTTGTGTGTGTTTGTAACAACAATTATTTTCCCCATAAGGTACTCAACCCCTGTAGAGTGAAGTTATGATGCTGTGATGGATATGCATTTTCATTAGCATAAATGAATATGTGCGCGTGTATTCTTGTCGTCATAGTCGATGTTAATCCTGGGATACCTCTTGTACATTATTACCATCATCATTCCAATACCCCTTGTAGTCGTCGTCGTCATTATCTTAATCTTCATCAGCAGCAGCATCCATCCTCATGACCACCGTTACTACCAACCAACGACCATCACACCATCGCCACTATCACCACCACAACCACGATTATCTTCAAGGCGGTCACTCTTATGTTTTATACTGACACGTGACCACAGACTCTTGCCCTCTCTTCTGCGAGTGCAAATCACTATCCGAAAGATGTTTTCAAGTACCAGCGATAATTCCATGCGTGTCCAAAATAAATAAACGAATGAATAAATAAATTAATAAATGCAGTAAAAAAAAAAATATGTAAGAGAAAAAAATCAGCAAATACAAAAACAAAAGACAAAAACAAATACAAGAAAAACAATTGCATCAGCTACAAGGATAACCAACATAAGCAGCTGCAAGAGGTTCGGCTGCAATAAAAGCACCACTAATCTGCCAAACATCTCCAATAGGATGTGCATCACTGCACATGCACATGTAAAACAAGCAACGATGCAAACATGCATGAAGACACATAGACAGGGTCACATACGTCTGTGTGTATGTATGAGAGAGGGAGAAAGAGAAAGAAAAGAGAGTCAGATAGAGAAAGAGTCAGATAGAGAGAGAGTCAGATAGATAGAGAGAGAGAGAGAGAGAGAGAGAGAGAGAGAGAGAGAGGAGGGATAGTCAGGCATAAAGAGATATAGTTTTATTTTTATAATAATGCATGTATGATGAGTGCACAAAAAAATTATACATGTAATAGAGTGGTGAAGGTAAGAAGGAATGAAGTAGACATGCATAAAGATTAATATAATTACGAAACAAAAGACAGAGTATTATGGAGGAGTACTTGAAGGTTCGGACGAAACATATTTAACTAAATGACCTTACTTTCAGCAACGCATTTGATTAATGCATTTCACTACTCGAGCACAGGCGTGCTATTTAAGCACTCCTGTATGCATGCATATCATGAATCGTGAATACGTGTGTGAGTCCGTGTCTGTATTCGTGTGTGTATGCGTGTGTGCGTGTTGCGTGTAAGTACAGGGTGTCCACAAAGTCTGGGTACATGGAGTAAATAAAATCATAACATAAACAATTAAATATAAGAAATAATAATTTCTTAAAGTATGTGTTAATCCCCATGTACCCAGACTTTGTGGACACCCTGTATAATATCTCTATATCTATCAATCAATCTCTCTCCCTCTTTCTCTTTCTTTCTCTCTGTATGTATAT
>NC_068986.1:85919463-85921207 GCF_001194135.2 Octopus bimaculoides | reverse complement strand
CGTAGGTTTTTTCCATTATTTTTTCCACATATATATATATATATATATATATATATATATATATATATATATATGTGTGTGTGTGTGTGTGTGTGTGTGTGTGTGTGTGTGTGTGTGTGTATCTATGTATGTATATATGTGTGTGTTTATGTATGAATATATATGCTCATGTATATGCATGTGTGTGTGTGTGTGACACGAAGGAGCTGCTCTTTAACAAAGATTGAAAACTCCACGAATGAATAAATAAATTAATAAATACAGTAAAAAAAGAATTAAAATATGTAAGAGAAAAAATAAAGCAAGTACAAAAACAAAAGTCAAACACAAATACAAGGGATCTAGTTCAAAACGGGGGCACCAGTTTTCATTTATGTTTTATGTAGTGTTTTTGGTACCGAAAGACTTTCAAACTTCGTATACTTATCTATTTTGTGTTATAGAACACGAAAACATTTTTGTATTTCATGTAAAAAATTGTCTTATTTCGATAATTTCAACCAATCACTGACAAGTATTCAGCTGTTTACAGTTACTCCTAAGCGGTGTAAAGCGTATTTAATCTCCATTACTTCTGACATTTTGCAGAGAGGCAACACACATGTGTTTTCCCTAAGCCTAACCCTAACCCTAATTGACTTGCTCCTTCCCTCAAAAACCAGGCCTTGTGCCTATAATAGAAAGGTTTATTAGCTACTGCCAATATGCTTCAGCCATTTTTTGACAAGGAAATAATAATTTTATCACCGCCGAGAATCGTTTGTTTACGTAGTCAGCACTTATTGTATTCGGCTGAATGGACGTCAGTCATTGGTTGAAATTACAGAAATACGACAATTTTAACATAAAATAAGTTGCAATATAATAATTTTTCTTAAGAAGACTAAGAGAAAAAGATGTTTTATATGACACATTCTACCAGTGTCCCAAGTTTCAAAGTGTTTCGTTAAGAAAATACTGGTGCCCCCGTTTTGAACTAGATCCAATACAAGAAAAACAATGTAGATGAAAAAACATATTATCACAATTTGAACTTGAGAAAAGACTTGCATATTTTTACTGTTCCGCTGTATAGAGGTTTCTTTAATAAATGTCTTAACTGGTTAATTTCTGTGAAAACTCAATTATTCCAGATTGTCATACCGCTTTTTGCAACAAAACCATGTGCAAAAATTACGATTCGTATAAAATCGAAGCAGTTGTCCGTAGTCATCTTCTTCGATTTTCGAAGAGGTCTTCACATCAGTAGGGCACCTGACCTGTATGGCATTATATACGTTTCTTCCCGGTACTAGATAATAATATTCAGTCTGTTACGTTTACACTTCATAGAAATTTCGAAGTGAATGTTGCACCAATGTGTCTTGCGTTGATGTTTATGCATGTATGAATTCGTGTATTGTAGCATATATGTGTGTATGTATGGCATGTATGTATGTATGTATGTATGTATGTATGTATGTATGTATGTATGTATGTATATATGTGACATCAGATCGAGTTGAATGGCGAACAAGGGCGTGGAGTGGAGTGAAAGCATTTGAAGAGGCCAGGATGATGCAAGCAGGGCTCAAGAGATATTTAAGGAAAAATGTAAAGACTGAGAAGGTGAATGACAAGGACCTTTTTGTGTGCACAGTCTGTGACAGACCATGTCTGTCCTTGGCTGGCCTCAAATCTCACCTGCGAACCCATGGAAAACAAACCTCATCCAGCTAGTCTGATTATATGCCTGTGCACACGT
>NC_068986.1:85917030-85918800 GCF_001194135.2 Octopus bimaculoides | reverse complement strand
ATTTAGACATTAACAAATTTATTAGAATATTTAGCTGAAGATCAGAATAGAGTGTTTACTCTTAACTGTGAAACAATTGTACTAAATTAACTAAAGGCAAGTGTTTTTTTACTCTTCTCTACTGTTTTTTGTTCTGTGTGTATCAAAAATATCGCTATCAATCTGGAGTGATAATTTGTAGTTTTGAAATCAGTAGTTCTTTGACTGCTATTTCTGAATTCTCAGTATGTTGGAGAAGCAGGTTACTGTCAATCCCTATATATTTATGATTATAAATGTTTTTTACCGAAGAAGGTTTTTTTCATACTGAGCTACCCGGCAAAATTGTTAATTATTAATTTTATTACTAATTGACGATTCCCTGCCCTGCATATCTATATCTATATAAATATATATATATGTGCGTGCGTGTGTGTGTGTGTGTGTGTGTGTATATATATATATATATATATATATGTGAGTGCGTGTGTGTGTGTGTGTGTGTGTGAGTGTATGTGTGTGTGTGCGTGTGTGTGAATGTATGTATGTATGTATATGAACCGATGCTCGAAACGTAAAAGATTTTCTCACATTCCTGAGTGTTAAACTAATACACGTGTTTGTTGTTTACACACCTGTCTTCGTCTTTTGTTGTTTTCTTTTGTGAAGTCCTACTATACATACATATATATATACATATATATATATATATATATATATACTCATTTATTATTTGTTTTTACATGACCGAGCGCCAGCGTCACCACTGTTGTAAGTAATTTCAACTTTATATTTTCTGACGCTACTCTATCTCTTTCTCTATCACTTTTCCCCCTCTCGTTCTTCCTCTGTTACTACTACGTATCTCTCTTTACCCCTCTCATTATTCCTCCTGTTACTACTATTTCTCTCTCTTCCACCCTCGTACTTCCTTCTGTTACTACTATATTCCTCTCTTTCTCTCGTTGCTCACCTATTCTTCTACTTCCTCCCTTTGTTTCTCCCTCTACCACTCTCTCTCTCTTCCTTACCCCTGCATCGTCACCTGCTTCCGGTCAATAAGCCTTTTCTTCCTTGGCTATCGCCGAGCAAACATGCGAACTTACTTCGTTCCCACTTTCAACTTCGTTCCTCACAGCGTTCATATACACATAATTTTTCACGTCTGGCAGCATGGCGTTTTCCGTTTGTTTTCCTGTTTTGTTTTCTTTTCCGTTTGTTTTCCTGTCTTGTTTTTTGTCCGCCACTACATTCCTCCATGACACAGGTTTAATTTGTGTATACAAATTTAATTTGCGGTCCATGGGAAGAGCCGTTTTAACAATGCGTCCTGCCCAACTCTTCGAAACATTTTCATCAAACGTGTTTGATAAAGACGATTGATGGATGTTTGAAGAAAATATTTTTCCCAAACCAAACCTTTTCATCAAACATCATCGTCAAATGTCATGAAACACCGACATCCATCAAACATCTTCATGAAACACTTTCAAGCATCAAATGTTCTTGCCAAACATCTTCAAACATTTTCATCAAACATCATCTTCAAATGTCATGAAACACCGACATCCATCACACAGCTTCATCAAACACTTTGAAGCATCAAATGTTTTCCTCAAACATCTTCAAACACTTTCGTCAAATATTTCCATCAAACATTTTAATGAAACGTTTTCATCAAATATTTTCATCAAACATTTTTATCAAACACCTTCATCAAACGTGTTTGATAATGAAAATTGATGGATGTTTGATGAAAATATTTTCCCCAAACCAAACATTTTTATCAAA
>NC_068986.1:85912415-85915441 GCF_001194135.2 Octopus bimaculoides | reverse complement strand
TTCATTTTCTTCTTTCATAACTGTTTTTTTTTTCCTTTCTGTCTTAATACTTGTCCTTCTACCATCCAACCGTCACCGTAATGTATCTGTGAGACCATATTTTCTGTCTCCGTCTTTCTCCCTCTTTCTCCACTTCACGGTCTTTCATCATCCATTACATCATTTTCTTTTTTCTGTCCCTAATTCCTTTTACCATTCTTTCGTCATTCTCATTCACTCGTCTATCAAACTCTTCCTTCAAACGCCTTCAAACATCTTCATGAAATATCTTCATTAGCACTAAAAATACGTCATGAAATATTTTTAACATCGACATCAAACATTTTCATCAAACATCATCTTCAAATGTCATGAAACACCGACATCCATCAAACATCTTCATCAAACACTTTGAAGCATCAAATGTTTTCCTCAAACATCTTCAAACACTTTCATCAAATATTTCCATCAAACATTTTAATGAAACGTTTTCATCAAATATATTCATCAAACATTTTTATCAAACATCTTCATCAAACGTGTTTGATAATGATAATTGATGGATGTTTGATGAAAATATTTTCCCCAAACCAAACATTTTTATCAAACATTTTCCTTCAAACATCTTCAAATATCTTAACGAAACATCTTCAATAGCACTAAAAATTGTCATGAAACAGTTTATAAAACATCGTCAAACATTTTTAACAAACATTTACATCAAACATCATCGTCAAATGACACGAATCACTGAACACTTTAAAGTATCAAATGCCAAACATCATCACACATCTTCATCAAGTGTTTTTTTTATAAAGTTGATTGATGGATGTTTGATGAAAATATTTCCCCCAAACCAAACAATTTCATCAAATAAGACTTTTGCATGTCATCTACATGCACACACACACACATGCATACACAAATACACACATACGCAACACATATGCAATAACATTTGTGTGCATTTTAGACAGTTTTAGTAGGTGTAACGTCCAATGTATTCATTGCGGTTTGCACTTGAAGCATTGCGGTGTAAATTGGATTTTACTATTTTATTGTCAACGTTCCTTTTATTCGATGGATGTTTTGCAGGAAAACTTGGCGAGTAAGTAAATGCTCAACTATTTATTGATGTTTTCACCAACATTTCGTCTCTTGCGTGGATAGTCGCTCTACGCATATAAGTATATGCCCTTATTTGTCAGTAATAGACTCATATATTTGCTGTATTCTTGCTTTTAAGTAATTAATGATTAATCGGTGTATTTTCTCTGCATTCATTTAGATGTTGCCGTCTAAAGATTTGTTGATACGTAATATAGCGATATACTGTATATTGTACGTAAAAAAAAATTCTCAAGTTGATCGAAATTCGCTTTTTATGTTCAGAATGAAAAATGAAGCAAATGTTATCAACTACAGAAGAGTAGGGGAGATAATTTCGAAAGTCTGCAGCTAGCAGGAGAGCTACAGATACGTTTCAGTATAATTTAATTTCATCGGCATAGTTTTCTCTGCTGAAAACAGCATTCATGAATCAACAAGCGTTTTTGCACTAATTTGCTTGATTTATAAAAAGAAAATGAGAAAAGCCAAGGGAAATAATCCAAATGTATAGATAGTATAAATAACTTAAGTGTAAAAATACACTGAATATCATACGAGTTGGTAACAATTCTAGTTTCAGATACATTCTCCAGGGGTTATTTTTTGTTGTTGACAACATTTTCTAAATGAGGATCCTTCATTCGAATTATTTCATAATCCTCTTACTTTTGCTTCATAAATCTACCTATCTAATTTTTCTTCTTTACGGCTTTACTTTCTGGCTGATCTTTTTCCTTTAGCACATTCTTCATGTTCTATCGCTTTCTTGCTTGTTCCTTTTTTTTTCTAAATTTTTTACTTTCATTTTCTTCTTTCATAACTGTTTTTTTTTTCCTTTCTGTCTTAATACTTGTCCTTCTACCATCCAACCGTCACCGTAATGTATCTGTGAGACCATATTTTCTGTCTCCGTCTTTCTCCCTCTTTCTCCACTTCACGGTCTTTCCTCATCCATTACATCATTTTCTTTTTTCTGTCCCTAATTCCTTTTACCATTCTTTCGTCATTCTCTTTCACTCGTCTAACAAACTCCCTTAGTTTGCTAATTATATTTCAATTCTTCATCCCTTTCATAGCACTTCCGCCTTTGTCTCTCTCCCTTTCTCTCTTTATCTCACTCCATCTCCCTCTTTGTCAGTTTGTTCAGCTGTCTGCCTCTCTCTTTCATTCTTTCTTTTTATCTCTCTCTCTCTCTCTCTCTCTCTCTCTCTCCCTGTCTCTCCCTCTCTCTAATTTTTCAACTAATGCACACTCTACGCAATTCTCTTCCGCAGCCATATTGCCATTTTCCCTCTCTCTGTCATTCACGCTATTTCAGCCATTTACTCCCTAAACATCCCCTCGTTTCACTCATAATCCTCCAAATATCACGTTCCTTTTCTTTCTTTCTCTTTCTCCCTCCTTCAACCTGCTCCTACTCTCCCTACAACACCACACTCCTTACAACCAATCAAATCCGCTATATTAACTGCAAGGGGGAAGCCTTGCAACGTTATCACCCCAATTGAAGATATTAACATAATGACCTCTAGAGGGTAGGGAGCAGTATGCATCACAGCACCCTTTCCGTCACACACCTCGCATTAACCCTTATTATTCCAAAGGTCCACTAGATCGACCCTTTCGTGACACGAACCCGAAACAAGACCATCATAAATTTAACCCTTTACACTCCATCATTATTTTTAAATCCTCTCTCCTCTCACCACACGGAATTGCTTTTAGTTAGACGCCCTCGTTCTATTTGTAAATGTTTGTCTCTCATTCTCTATCTCTCTCTCTTTCTCTCTCTCTCTTTTACTCTCGCTCAACAAACGCACATAATTAAAAATACGCATAACATCCACACATACATACATCCCCATATCTATCTATCTATCTATCTATCTATCTATCTATCTATCTATCTATCTATCTATCAATATATATATATGTAT
>NC_068986.1:85911184-85911950 GCF_001194135.2 Octopus bimaculoides | reverse complement strand
ATATATATATATATTTATATATATATATATATCTATTTATCTACCTATATCTAACTCCTTCTATTCATTTAGTATTTTCTTTTACATGTCTTCAATATCTTTCACCCTTTATTCTAGTCTTTCTCCTTCTTTATCCTTTGTGTTCTTCTTCCGCTTCCTCTGTACTATTCTTAATCACTTTCCAAATATTTTCTCACCATTTCTTCCTTCGTTACATCTGTCAATTTTCTTTCTCTCTCTTCTTTCCGTGACGTTTTTCTGTTTTTAAATTTCTTGTTAATTTCTTCATTTCTATTTTTGCACTTTTTCTACACCAACATATTTTTCTTCATATTTAATTCTCTTCAAATGTTTCTGTCCCTATTTCACGTTTGTCTATCCTTACAGTTTAATTTAATTCGTCTATTTTCCTATCACTTCTTTGTACAGGCATTATACGTACACACAGACATGCGCACAAATACAAAGACGCATATACACACATATCAATATATATGTGTGCCTATTTATCTATCTATCTATCTATTTATCTATCTATCTATCTATCTATCTATCTATCTATCTATCTATCTATCTATCTATCTATCTATCTATCTTCTGTCTGTCTGTATGTATGTATGTATGTATGTCTCTCTGTCTGTCTGTTTGTCTGTTTGTCTGCGTGCCTGCCTATCTGTATATCTGTGTGTCTGTGTGTCTCTGTTTATATGTATGTCTCTATCTCTTTTCCCCTCCAATCATTTATGTGTTTATGTTTACATATATG
>NC_068986.1:85908078-85909794 GCF_001194135.2 Octopus bimaculoides | reverse complement strand
ACACACACACACATACACAGAGACAAACACCGGTTGTAACGTGGTGGTGGGAGGACAAATATAGCAGAATGACACACACACATGTGTGTGTATGTATATATATATATGTATATATATACGATAGTCTTTAAGTTTCTGTGTACCAAATCCACACACGAGTGTATAGTAGAAGAGAATTGCTCAAGGCGTAACGCATTAGGACTGAACCCCGAATCATGTGGTTTGGAGGCAAGCTTCTTAGCATACAGCCACGCCTATCAATCTTTACTTCTTTCAGTCATTAAATTGTAGCCATGCAGGGATAGCACCCTGAAGAATTTTAGTTAAATTGAGCCACACGAGGATTTTAAAATATCATCGTTATTCTATCGGTATTTCTTTTTTGGGGATAACCACGAGATTACAGGTATGTAAACACGTCTACACCGTTTTTCAAGAGATCGTGATGAGCACACACACAGACACAAAGATGTGTGAGCGTGTGTGTGTGTGTGTGTGTGTGTGTGTGTATTTTTCAATCTGTGCAAACAGCACGGAACAATTAAATAATTATTTACCAGAGTAGCAAAAATTCACATAGGTACCAAGGATGTAACAGCCTATTTATAAAGGTAGGAATTCCAGGGTTAAATGAAATGGTTTTTTTATTAACATAGGTGAATAAATAAATGGGGTTAAACGCAGGTGTTTTTCAAATATTTATATTTCCTACATATGTTTCGAAGAAAACATTGGTATTATTCCATATGGAATATGATGATGTAAAACAATTCATACTTTACATTAGGGAAAAAAGAAACCAAACACATCAAGAATACATTTTAACAGAATGTGATGACTGCGTATACGATGAAGAGAACGCTGGCAAGTTATTTTTAAGAAATAGCCGTTAATAGATAGGCAATTTATAGAAAGAAAGGAGGAGAAAGAAAGAAATTAGCAGATAACTAATAGTGGAGAAATATAGAGTGATAGGTGAATAGGAATAAAGCTTAAAGGCGTGGAAATAGATAAAGTTCGAGTTCTATATATTAGTAGTTCTATATATTAATAGAAATTACTTATAGGAACTAAAGGTATGTTTTTGCCAATGATTGCAAAGATAAATGTGTGCTTTAAATGTATTTACAAGAGGATTCTTTGAGAACAGGATGAAATGCATTTCGTCGTTACCTACCGAACAATAAGATTTACCCTTATCATAAGGAAACGACTTAGAATATTTCATTCTCAACAAAATTGTTTATCGTGTTCCTTAAGAGACCAAAGTAATTTACTAAGCCCAGATTTGTTGCGTTTATTGATATGTCTAAATGTAGAGTAATGGTTAGATATTCTTTTCGACAACGGAGATGATGAGTAAAGCACTGGTACATTTTCGATTACCTATTGTTATCCGTAGATTTATTGCCGGAACTTCCAGTGGTGGTTGGGGTAGCAGTGTTAATAAGATAGATGGAAGGAGAAAAGATTTTATTAGGTACGAATATATGCACATATTTATCTATGTTATGTACGTATATTTATGTATATATGCGCATGTGTACCTGCATATATGAGTTCCTATGCATATATATGTATGTATTCGTCGATACGTGTGCGTATGCCCGTGTGTAGCTAGCTGTATGTATATACCCATATACTTGGACGTGCGTGTATGAGTGCGTATGCATATGTGCGTACATATATATATATATATATATATATATATATATA
>NC_068986.1:85905821-85907252 GCF_001194135.2 Octopus bimaculoides | reverse complement strand
TATATATATACACATTTATGTATGTACGTATGTATGTATAGGCATCAAAATATAGTCTTAAGCGCGCGCATTAGTGTAAGTGTATATTAAAAATCCTTTTGAAAGTAAATACACGGAGGAATAGACACACGTGCTGTAATAACGTTATGGAGTACGTTTTGACTCCAAAAGGTGCTAAGTGTTGTGTGAAGGTTGTTGCGATGAAAGTTAACTGAATGAATGGGGAGGGCACGATTTTCAGCAACTACTACGGAAGTGAACTTGTCCAGGTTTCTTTGATACTTACTGCGCGCAACCCTTTTGTATAGCGGATCGAGCTCATTCGGGACCCCTCTTGTAAATGTGATGCTATGTCCACGATTCGCATTCGTATCATGAAAGATGACTGCAACTTCTTTAAGTGTGAATTATTTCGTCGCATTATGCTTCCGTCGCTAATATTGTTTTTGATTTTGACAAACCTGCGGGCAATTTGCAACATCAAGGACTGAAAGACACTGACGTTCTATTGCAATGTTAGTATCAATGCGAATATGCATGTAACTAACATTCTATATATTGTGGCCATAAGATTTGGCCGGTATGCGATCATTGCAGATGTCCAATAGATTGAAGAAACTTAATAGACTGAAACCACGTAATCTGAAAATTCCGGCGCTCGTTACAGATGTTCCTTGCTTGCAACGATATATATATATGTGCTTTTATGCAGCATTCACCTATATGAGAGGAACTCTCAAGGCGAATACTGCATCCACGTTAAGCTATATATAATGATTGCCTTCATCGCATTGTTTGCAGTCAGTTGAAGTAGTGTAGACAGAACTTCTGTACCCTTATTTTGCCTCCTCGTTTACGTTTTTTCTAAGATGCTCAACCCGTCATTAAATACTTTTTCAATGGGACCCATCTTCTCAAACACATCATATGGTACGACATATTTAAATTTTACACCGTTCAACACTGTCAAAATATCCTACTGAATTTGATGTTCACTTCTTGCTGGAGGAAATCCTGTAAAGTTTCACTGCAATCTGGACGAATATTTCTATTGCCAATTTTAGTCATTGGGAAGTTTAGTCGAATAAATCGACGCCAAAACTTTTGTTAAAGTTTGGTACTTACTCTATCACTTCAAGTTGTATGGACATAAACATACAAACACCGGTTATCAAGCGGTGGCTGGGGAAAATACACACAAGGGGACAAACAAGGACAGACAAACGGATTAAGTCGATTATATCGACCCCAGTGCGTAACTGGTACTTATTTAATCGACCCCGAAAGGATGAAAGGCAAAGTGAACCTCGGCGGAATTTGAACTCAGAACGTAGCGGCAGACGAAATACCACTAAGCATTTCGCCCGGCGTGCTAACGTTTCTGCCAGCTCGCCACGTGTGTGTGTGTGTGTGTGTGTGTGTGTGTGTGTG